>NC_068992.1:40795398-40798096 GCF_001194135.2 Octopus bimaculoides | reverse complement strand
ATATATATATATATATATATAAAACAGCATAGTCGGGAGCTTTCCCTTTTCTTTGCCTTCTTCAATACAAAACCATTCTTTTAGAAGAATTTAGTCGATTCTATAGGCCTCAGTATTTGACTGGTACTTTACTTTTATTTCATCGACCCTGAAATGATGAAAGGCAAATTTGATCGTTATAGGATTGGAACTCAGAATAGAAGAAAACAATTTTCTTCCCATCCTTTATCGATTCTACCAATCTCTTGCTCGTGGGGTGGTAGGGGAGGACAATATAATCCATGACTGCCCTTGTTAGCACTCCGAGCGGGGTTCAAGTCTTCATATGTTCGTTAAAAAGTTACCGTATTTGGTGACACAAAAGACGTATATTAAATGCACCTTAATTTCAACAGCACATATTCCGAAAAAAAAAAATAGAGTTTTTAGTGCATTAAAGCCCATGGGGTAGGAGGGCCAACGTTGCCTATAGAACCCTGGGCGATTGATTTCTTTTAGATATTATTTTACTTTGGGAAAAAATTCGTCTTCTGTGATATCAAATACAGTTGTCAGAAATGGGAGAAGCTACCAGAGAACTAGTGACAACGTTTCATCAACGGAGTCACTCAGTAGATTTATTCAGTTCAGTGATTCATTTGATCATTAGATTTGATGTGGACTCTTTTGCTTCGTGATTCATTATTTAAAGGTTCTTAAATGATTAATGTACATTTTAATTACCAGATACTTTGTTTTCTAAATTACGACGTCGCTAAGTAAATGAATAAATGTAATGTCTAGAACACTTTCTATTCCGATGATGTTTATTACATTCTAAAACTTATGTTTTAGGTGTCGGGATGAGGGTGGGATCCACATAAAACTATTCCAATCCCAAATTTGGAAGCTGCCATTAAATAAACATTATTATTTCTTGAACACTGGGAAAATCAAAAGAAAACCTATAAAAAAAAATATATATATATATAAACACTGAAAGAAAACTAATTTGTTAAAGGGTAAAAGTAAATCTAGCTTGAATTAATGAGAAAATAGCATTGCCTACAAAGTCACTGTAATTCTTTGAACATTTCTGGAACTCTGATAACATCTTAATTAAGAAATATTTTTATTAAAGGACTTCATTGTTTCACTAAGATCTTTTGCTTAGAAATGAATCGCCTATCTTTGTGGTTTTTGTTTTTGTTAGTTCAGAGATTCTGTTTTGATTTTGTCTTTTATACTTTTTGGTAAAGTCAAATTGAATGGAGCCGCCTTTGAATAAGTCTTCAAATGTAGAAATAAAAATGATTAAGAACATTATATTTATTACTTTGCAGACACGTAATTACACTAAGCCGATATGGTTTTGGGTTACCAATTCCAAAATCTTACATTCATTATCTGCTGCAGGCGCTTTGTTATCTGTAGTTTTGAATAATTATTTAATTATTTCAACTCTTTCACCCAGCAACCACGAACGGGCGATGACCTTCCAAACCAACCGCAAACCCATCAGCATCGACGTTTACTTCAAGCTGGTGTTAGGTTCATCTACCGATTCGTTTCTGCCTCTCGGGTGTTTGCAATTAAATAACTAATTTGTAGAATCATTAGAGCGTAGAACAAAATGCTTTGCCGACATGTGTCCCGAATCTCAATGCTCCGAGTTCAGATCCCACCTAGGTCAACTTTTCTTGTCATTTTATCAGGATTGATGAAACGGAGTGTCATTCCGGAAATTGAGAGGCTGGAGGAACTGTTAGTGTTTAGTGATGTATTTAGTATTTAACAGTATATTAAACTGGCCCTCTATATTAAACTGGCCCTCCGTCGGTTACGACGGCGAGGGTTCCAGTTGATTCGATCAACGAAATAGCCTGCCCGTGAAATTGATGTGAAAGCGGTTGATCACTCTACAGATACGTGTACCCTTCACGTTGTTCTCGAGGAGATTCCGTGTGACACAGAATGTAACAAGGGCGGCCCTTTGAATTACAGGTACAACTCATTTTTACCAGCTGAGCAGACTGGAGCAACACAAAACAAAGTGTCTTGCTCAAGGACACAACGCACCACCGGGCATCGAACTCACACCCTAACGATAGTGAACCGAATACCCTAATCACCAAGCCACTCACCTACAATAAATAATATAATTAGTGTCTTAATCATTACGGTGTTCGAGTAACGATCACAAGGTCGTAAGTTCAATTTCTGGATTGGGCATCGCGTTGTGCCCTTGAGCAAGGCACTTCGTTTCACGTTCTCCCAGTCCACTCAGCTATAAATGAGCACCAACCGGGTACAGGTGCGTCTCCATTTCTTTCCAGACGCCATATTGTCAATGATCCGCTGGTTCACAGGATGGGAGAGCCTGGAGGATTTCTATGTCAGGCCGCGACCACATTGGTCTCTAAAAACAATTAGTTTACCTTCAAACGAGTTTACCTTCAGATATGCTCATTAGGTTATTTTTTGCATTATCTGAAATAGAATACCCATATATCTATTAATCCCAAAAACTGAATTATTATTGTTTTCTATTATATATTTTGTATATTTCTAGATAAATATATAAATACATGATAAGCAAGACCCCACTGTAAGATATGCAGATGCATGGAATGCTAAAGGATTGTACCTGATTGATTTGGAAATTCGTTTTTCCCAAATTATTTAAATTAATATATATATATATATATATATATATATA
>NC_068992.1:40794021-40794649 GCF_001194135.2 Octopus bimaculoides | reverse complement strand
TTGTAGGAGAATTTCTTGTCACTTTAATACGTTTAGAGATAGGAGTAAAATAGCTAGTACTAGTCTTAGTAGGTTTGTTTGGGGGTTAAAAGAACAAAATAAGAACTTTTCGTTAGAATGGTCTATTATTGGGAGAGATTTCCCATACGATAAGGGTAGGAGGTATTGCAACTTGTGCAATCTTGAGTTGTTTTTTATTCTATTTTCAAAGCATAAACTAATTAATAAACTAACATATAATGGGTTCAGATGTGTTCACGTTCGCAAACATACTTATTTTTAGTTTAGATAATTTCATTGTTTATTTTCTCCTATAACTGAACTTTGTTATGATCGGGTATTAAGGTCTGGGTTTTAGTATTTTTAGTTCTGCTATTGCTCTATTTATTTATTCGTACATCCGTTCATATACATGTGCAAGTGTATATACATATGCATGGGTATACGTGGAAAAATGTGTGTATATATGTGTATGTATGTGTGTATGTGCGTATATATGTATATGGGTATGTGTATGTATATGTATGTGTGTATGCACGTATATGTATATATATATATACCTATATGTATATATGTATATATATATATATATATATATATATATATATATGTGTGTGTGTGTGTGTGT
>NC_068992.1:40788740-40794011 GCF_001194135.2 Octopus bimaculoides | reverse complement strand
GTGTATGTGTGTGTGTAATGTTTTGTATGTGTGTATATATGTATGTGTATACATATGTATGTATATGTGTGTATATATATATGTGTGTGTATGTGTGTGTATATATGTATATATATATATATATATATATATATATATGCATATATGTGTGTATGTATATGTGTGTGTGCATATGTATATGTATATGTACATGTATATATATGTATATATGTATGTATGTGTGTATGTGTGTGTATATGGTGTTTTGTATGTGTATAGGTTTTTTTGTGTGTATATGTATATATAATTTTATAATATATTTTAAAATGAGGTTTTTTAAACATATTTTTATATTTATATATATATATGTGTGGATGTGTGTGTGTGTGTGTGTGTGTGTGTGTGTGTGTGTGTTTACGACTTGTGAACTTTGCTTGTTTGTGTATGCATACATATGCATGTGAGCGTGCACGTGTGTGCGCGCATGAACGTGAGTGCGCACATGAACGTGTGTGCGCGCATGAATGTGTGTGCGTGTATGTACGGGCGCACACACGGATGCCTGTATGTAGGTAATTGCGTTCTTTTGCTAAAACTTTAAAAATTTTGTTCGGTTTTTTGTAATTGTGGAATGTTTTCGCCATGAACGGTTTGTGTTTTTAAACCGAATGTATTTTTTCTGATGTTATATTTATTCCTGAATGATGTGTAAAGAAATTTTGCTTTATTAAGTCTCTTAATGAATTCTTTATACTGAAATATATATTGAAGAAGATAAATATGTTCATTTGAATATATACGTTTTTGCGTCGTAACTCCTTTATTATTATTAATATATATATATATATATATATATACGAGTGGGTGTCGAAAAGTTCCTGGTTTCGGCCAAAACAAAATACAGGAGGATAAATTAATTATGATTTTATTCAACATATTCCCTTCTCAGATTCACACGCTTATTGCAGCAGTCCTTCAGTTTAAAAGAACTCGGAAGGTTGGACCTCCAACCAGTCCTTTTGCGAAACCCTTAAAACCAGGAACTTTTGAGCACCCTTTCGTATATTATCTTTAGCGAACCAGTGACAACATCGTTTAAACGCATTTTACAAAAACATAAAAGAGAAAATATAATTTACCACCGGGTATCCGTTTCTCTGTATTGCGTTATTCATTATTGTCTCTTTCTAAACGCCATGATAATCATTATCCTAATATCTTTAATAATTCTATTTGCAGCTATAAAAACCAAATCCGGCCACGGACTTCTTAATACTCATTGGCAATTATCTTCTTATGGAATAAAACGGATTCCTGGAACAGTTCTGGATTACCAACGTCAGAGGAATTCATCTTGTCCTGGACAGTGTATATTTATTGTGGGACCTTTATCAGAAGATATCCAAATACAGGTATATAGACATGCATACACACATACACACACATACATACATACATACATACATATACACGTACATACATACATACACACATACATACATACACATATAAATAAATACACCCGTATATACAGACACATACATACGCACATAAATACACCCGTATATACAGGCACATACATACGCACATACATACGCATATACATATACACATACATGCATACATACATACATACATGCGCGCACACACACACACATCCATCCATATATATACATTCATACACACACACATGCATACGTACACATATACATACATACACACTTACATACACACACGTACATACATACACACATACATACACACACGTACATGCATACATATACATACATACACACATTCATACACACATACATGCACACATACATACACACATACATACACATACATCAAGACACATGCATATTTACATACATACACGCGCACACACACGTACATTCACACACACATACATACGCACACATACATATACACACACACATACATACACGCATACATACACACACATACATATACACACGTACATGCATACACATGCGCACAACACGTGTATAGATACATGGTGGTTGTCTACTCCTTATACAGCGTTTGACCACCTCCTCTACCTACACCTTAGAACCATCATGGCGTCTGATATGGCTTTTTAAACCAGACAATGTTCTGAAAAGAGAACCACATTGATTGCATATCCGATTTGGACCACAGAGCTGCAGTTAAGTTCTGATCTTTGTGGATCTTAAAATGTCTTTTGAGACGTTTGGACGCTCGCTTTGCTGTAAAGTCTTGTGTTAAAGAGGCGCTTAAACCCTACAGAAACTTATGAAGTGCTCCAGACTGTACATATATACATACATACGAAGAAAAACAAATACACATATACACACAAATACGAAAATCAAGTAGACACACATAAAACAAGTGTACGTCGGTATACATACTTATATATGAATGTCTGTATATGGGCATGCATGCACACACAAAGTGTATTCCAAAAGTTTTGAGACATTTTCAGAAGTCTCAATTTTTGAGACATTTCTAAGAAGTATAAAATTCCAATCTCCTTCAAAGTAAGACCCTCTGGCTTCAATGTACCTGTTGTGGTGCCCAACGTATTTCGTGAAGGCAAAAGGAACTCTTACCACAGCCGCTTTCGTCCTCTCAATACCTTCACAATGGCTGCTCCTGAAGTTTCCCTTCAGTTTGGGAAAAACCAAAATTCACAAGGAGCAAAGTTTGGACTATAGGGAAGGTGTGGGACAGTTCTGATGCCTATCTCCGTCAAGATGGAATTGTTCTGGTGCAAGTGCTCAGGTGTATTGCTACGAAATCTCTTTCTGAACTCTGTCAAAACCTCCACAAAGTACTCTTTGTCGACCAACAGGCTAGAGAAAATCCAGTGAATGTAGATCTTGCCGTTGCTATTGGAAAAGGAGATCGTTATTAGCCTTTTGGTGGACTTTTTTTGCCTGGTATTTTCTGCCAGCGAAAAACAGACCAATCTGGAGCACTTCATAAGTTTTTGTAGCGTTTAAGCGCCTCTTTAACACAAAACTTTATTGTAAAGCGAGCGTCCAAACGTCTCGATTGCTTCTTGCAAACAAGTCAACAGTGGCAAGGAGTATTTAGTAGGGTGTGATCAAAGTGTTGGTACAGTCGTCCCCTTCAATCTGGAATAAGAAGTTGGCAACTCAGCTTATTAAATGTATAGTAACTGTATAGTAATCCTTCGCCATATCACGGTTCGCCTATCGTGGTTTATTATCTAAGCTTCCGTCGATTCCTCTGTGGTGTTGTTTTGCATTTATAACAAAATAAATATATACAAATTATGAAAATTAAAAAATACACAATACATTACTCTTTCTACTTTGCGGATTTTCACCTATCGCCAGTGGTCTTGGAACGTAACACCCGGAGTAGTCGAGGGATTACGGTATACTAAAATTACAATAATTTAGTAGTTACTGTCTCTCCTAACAAAAAAAATGCGTCAAAAACTTCTGGAATGCACCTCATGTTATCGTGCATATATATACGTATGTATATGTGAAGGCATGGACGGATGGCAGTGTGATGCAATTACTTTCAAATATATATTTTTTATTTATGAGACGTTTTCTTTCTTACGATGGTAGCATAAATAACTTCAAACAAGTTACGCTGTTCAGCAATTAAGAAGACGTATGTGTAATCATTTCATCTCATATTTATTTCGCTTACTCGAGTTATCCAAATATATTTTTGCATTTTCTCGTATTCATTTGATATATGAATATATATTATATAATTATATAATTATACACATATAGTCGTTTCATTGTATATCCCGCAGGTATGTATACCTGAAACTAAAGGCCATTTTAGGTATTTGTACTTCGTGGGGAGGAGAAAATGCATGAGGGTTGGGAGGCAAAATTTTTTTTTAGTCGAAATATTTAAAGGAAAAAATTATTTTTTGCTGTGGTTGTTGACATGCATTTGTTAAAGAGAAACGTTAGCGACACCAGTCTCCCCGATCTCAGTCGGAACCTGCCGAAGGCTCTGCGCCCGATACCTTTTTTCGGTAGTAAAGCAGAGAAAAAAATGCTGTGAAGGTCTTTATATCTTTCACTTGTTTCAATCATTAATTAGACTGCGGCCATGCTAAGGCACCGCCTTCAAGAATCATAGTCAAATGAATCGTCCCCAGTACTTACTTTTTAAAGCCTGATACTTAGTCTATCGTTCTCTTTTGCCGAACCGCTAAGTTACGGGGATGTAAAAACACACCAACGCCAGTTGTCAAGCGTTGGTGGGAGATAATCAGAGACACAAACACACACACATATACATACATATATATATATGACGGGCTTCTTTCAGTTTCTGTCTACCACATCCACTCACAAGGCCTTACTCGACCCGAGGCTATAGTAGAAGACACTTGCCCAAGCTGCCATGCAGTGGGACTGAGCCTGGAATCATGTGGCTGGGAAGCAAGCGTCTTACCACACAGCCACGCCTGAGTATGGGAAACCTTGTCAAATTTATCCCGGTCTGTTGGTCATAAAGAATACTGCAGATTCAGGGTTTCTCTGTGTTTTTTTATCTTTTCACTTGCTACAAAAATTCTCGAGACTTGGTTGTGTAGTAAACAAAAATAATTGGAATCTGAGGAATCTGGCGGTCTGGGTCGGCAAAAAAAAGGGGAATTAATTAAAATTCTCATAACGTTAGAAACTTCCCTCTCCTCACACCGGTCCAACTTGCCCTATTTCGTTGATGTTACTATTTTTGAAACTTCAATAAATTGAGAGATAAATCTCAATTTATCTCAGCAACAAAAAATAATAAAACAAAATAATAATAATAATAATAATAATAATAATAATAATAATAATAATAATAATAATAATAATAATAATAATAGAACAGAGAAGTAGGAATGATATCCAAATGGTTCCTATTTTGAAATCAAAGAAAATAAACTGTTAGACATACTGTCACAACATCATACAAAACGAAGATAAAACGCGGTGTACCTCAAGGTAACGTTTTTCGGCTGCTATTATTTATCATGTATATCAGTCTAATGATATATACATTCATGTCGCTGGATGTCAAATAATTTATCTATGCAGTGATATTGTTTTACTTTATTCCCACAAGGAAATAAAAATCATAAAATAAAAATTAAATACCCAACTTTTTGACCTCCAGTCTTGTTTTGTTGATAATAAAATGTCAATGTACCCAGAAAAGACTGAATATTTTCTCTTTAAACCCAAAAGGGACTATTAAATCCATCCATCCATATATATATATGTATGTATGTATATATATATATATATATAT
>NC_068992.1:40785021-40788658 GCF_001194135.2 Octopus bimaculoides | reverse complement strand
GTATGTATGTATTTATTTATATATATATATATATATATATATATATCGCAAAAGGGATATATATAACCGTATCCCTTTACAGAATTTTTTAGTACTAATTTAGATGAATCACTTAATGCTAGAAAAAGCGAAGAGAATATAATCGAAAAAGTAAATTCGAAGCTAAAACATATGTTCAGACACCAAAATTACAAGAAAATAAAACTGAGACAATCATTGTATACACTTAGTGATCAACTGATATTTTGGCTGTCGTAATATGTAGCAGGGTTAACTCTAGCTAGTGCGAGGAACAATGAAAGACACTAAATCAGCCGAAAGAAAATAGTAAGATTTGTTTTAATAAAAAAAAATTGCCTAAGATAAATAAAAGAGAATTATAAATCATCAGACATAAATAAAGTAAACATACAATCCAGATAATAATGTTTAAGGTTACAACTGGTGTTTATTTGCTTAATTGATAGATTTATAATATAGACAAAATGTCCAAGCGGGATGTAAATAAACCTTTTTAGAACTAATGAACTATATTGAAAATAAACAGCGTAACTACAAGATTAATCATTTACGTCTTCATTACGAAATTAAACAGAAATTATTGATATTCGTTATTTAACAGTAATGGAACAAACTGCCAAGATAGTGGAAATAAATATTTTAGCTCGAATTATTAAAAAAAATAACTCGTCGATCGGCGTAATTCCAAGTATCAGAGACGAGCTGGAAATGAGATTGTAACACTTATACAACTACATAACTTATAAGATTTATTCTACAATGTTTTATAAGTATATTTAATATAGATATTTATCCAGCATATGAAATTTCATTAAAAGAGCCATCTATCCATTATACTTAATGCACACGCACTGTCGACAGGCTAGTTACTGCAATCTCCGAACAAACACTGCAATTACTGGCCAATCGGTATTATGAATGCATTACGAATAATATTTAAATGGTTCAAATTATTTATAATGATGAAAAAAAGTTATGAAAATAATTTTTCAATAATTGTTTTATTCTTTCCTTCAGTTACTTTTCTACAGAGAGTCATCAGAAATTTCCTATCAGTTCAGCGCCCAACTTGACATGAACGGTGGGCATTCGGAAAAGAAAAATTCCCACACAGAGAAGCACTCTAGCTGGAAACACGGAAGTTTTTCTCGTCACCATCATTCCAGTAATTCCAGAAAGCCAATAAGTTCTCATTCTGTAGAAAATGAATCGAATGGACACCAACATAATGAACGTAAAAAAATGAGAACCAAAAATGGAAGATATCATTATGATGAAAGTTTTATGAGTCCTCATCATAGACGTCACAGAAAAAGGCCAAGAGTCCCTACAACCTTATCCACACCTTATCATACAACCGTAAGTTCCGGAAAATTCCATGGTACATTCGTGAGAAAGAATATTACAGAAAACCGAAGATACCGTAACCAGAATAATAGGGGTGTATTTAGACCGTCAATAAATGGAGGTGATTATCAAAAGCATCATATTTCAAGACCGTCTATATATAGAAACAGTCATGGTGAAAACGATGCTGTAAATAGAAAATTGCGGAATAATCCTTTCGTCTCTTCAAGACAACCTGTGCACCGAAAGTCCTCGATTTCTCTCTCTGGCCCTCAGAAACCTCCGATCACTTCTTTTGAAAACACGGATACGAACCAGGACAAAATTGTACGTAAAAAGCAACCTGTTAAGGTCAATGGAGATTATCATGGCAGAAAACTCGGAACGTCCGAATTAGAATTAGCTTCATCTAAATCTGTGGACAACTCGGGACCCGTCTCACGCTTCTTCGTAAAATATACCGGAGTTAATAACAAAACTAGCACTAATATTGACGATTCTACATCCGGCTATTCATGGAGAATTTCAGGATTTACCGAGTGCACACAACCTTGTGGTGGAGGTAAGTGGTACTTTAAAGTATTTGACATCCTACAATGCTCTAACAATTGCGGGGGAAGAGGGGTATAACAAAGTTAATTCATTATTACGATAATGACGATATGGCAGCGTATTGACAGAATCGGTAGAGCGTCAGAAAAATGCTCTGTGGCATTTCTTCCTACTTTTTTACATGCTGAGTTCAAATCTCGCCGTCATCAACTCTGCCTTTAATTCTTTCGAGATCAATAAATTACCCGTCAAACACTGGAGTCGGTATTGTCAAAATCACTGGCCTTGAGCATATATTAAAAACCATTATTACAAAAGTGACAGGTCCACGAATTGGTGGAAGGGTTCAAAAGACCGCTCTACAACCAGTAATAGCAAAAGATCCCCTAAGAAAGAATACATTAGATTATGCAGTCCTAGATACGCTGTGAAGCGAGGGATCGGCAGCAACGGCAGACAAAATGCCTTGCAATAATTGTTTGCGTTGTGAATTTAAATCCTGCTGAGATCAACCTTATCTTATATCCCTTGAAGGTCGATTAAATAAAGTACTTGACCAGATGTTATGAGTACGAAATTGCTGGAGAGCGTTGGACAAAATACTTTTCAGTGTTTACGTTCAGAGTTCGCCTACGACGACACAAATACCAAGTTTTATCAACACTCATGTTTTGCTTGGACCACGTCAGTGACGTGAAGAAAGAAAGCTTACATCTATTGACGATTTCTTAAAAACAAATTCTGCTCGAATCCTATGCCATGAGTAGGAGCTTTCTACGTGCCGCTAAGTGGTCAACCTTGGCCAAAAGAGAGTTTAGTTAGACATGATATATCTGAAAAACTAAGATGGTGACAGTTGAAATGTCATTGGTGTGCTTGGTCAGCGATGAATTAGTTGCAACGTTCCGTGTTGGGTGTCGTATGTGTCTACCAATACCTCCACCGCCCATGTTCTGTGGTGCTTTTGCACACACTTTCTCACACATTAAATCAGATGTTACTAGCCCACCCCTGAGCTCACTGGCGGTGAATTAGTTGAACTTTTACAATATCGGATAGAATACTTCATAGTATTTCTTCTGACTCACTGCACTTTGATTTCAAATCCTGCCAAAGTTAACTTTGCATTTCATGCTTTCGACTTCGATATAAAAAAAAAGGTCCTCTGCAAGGTGGTGGATTAAGGAAATGTAAGAACGGCAAATCGGATATTTAGCTGTATTTATTCCTGCTCTTTGCATTCTGAGCTCAAAATCCTATCATGGCCTAATCCTGTTAAACCGTTCGGTTTATCTTTGATATCTTTAGTGGACTCTAGGGTGTGGAAAGTTTTTGTATCGGATCTCCAGTTTGAAAACGCGTTTCTTTCACCTTTCTACCAGTCTCGAGAGGATGTCAAAGGTGATGGGTAACCCAGTTTTTCCTCCTTACTAAAAGATAGACACACACACACACACACACTCACATACACACACACTCACACACACATACACAATTATCCTGGACCATATCGACAGAAAGGCATCTCCTCCGACTGGTTGGCATGACCTCTGAAACACACATTCTATGCCCTCTTTCTACTTTTCCCACCTCGACTACTACGGTATCTGCTCCTCAGGGTTCACCAATGTGTGAACTCTGAGGAGCCACCTCCGCTCAAGGTCTTTTGATTTACTCTTCTCTCCTCTTCTCGCCCCCGCAGTGTCCACCGTTCTGG
>NC_068992.1:40780767-40784982 GCF_001194135.2 Octopus bimaculoides | reverse complement strand
CTGTATATATATATATATATATATATATATATATGTGTGTGTGTGTGTGTGTGTGTGTGTGTGTGTGTGTGTGTGTATGTATGCATATGAGTTTGTATGTATGTATGTATGTATGTATGTATGTATATGTTTGTGTGTCTGTATTTGTCCCCCTAACATCGCTTGACAACCGATGCTGGTGTGTTTACGTACCCGTAACCTAGCGGTTGGAGAAAAACAGACCGATACAATAAGTACTAGGTTTACAAAGATTAAGTCCTGGGATCGATTTGCTCGACTAAAGGCAGTGCTCCAGTATGGTCGCAGTCAAATGACCGAAACAAATAATACGATAAAAGAATACTAGTAAGGTGGTGAGCAGGCAAAATCGTTAGCGCGCCGAACAAAATGCTTAGTGCCATTTCGTCCGACTTTGCTTTTTACTCTTCCACGATGAAAAGGCAATTAAGTACTTGTTATGTAATGAGGTCAATATCATCGACTATATTCTACCCACACCACAACTAATATCTGACCTTCTACCTATGTTGGAAATTATAAACATTATTGTTGTTGTTATCATTATTATTGTTATTATTATTATTATTATTATTATTATTATTATTATTATTATTATTATTATTATCATCATCATCATTATTATTATTATTATTATTATTATTATTATTATTATTATTTTCAGTAGTTTTATTTTTATAGCGTGCTTTCACTTCACTACCGAGCGCAGCTCTGTGCGCCTTGGGTATGTGCTGTGTATTATTATTATTGTTATTATTATTATTATTACTATGACTAAGGCGACGAGCCGGCAGAATCGTTAGCGCACCGGGCGAAATGCTTAGCGGTATTTCGCCCGTCACTACGTTCTGAGTTCAAATTCCGCCAAGGTCGACTTTGCCTTTCATTCTTTCGGGATCGATAAATCAAGCATCGGTCGATTTAATCGACTTAGCCACCCCCACCCCCACCTCCCACAAAATTGCTGGCCTTGTGCCAAAATTTGAAACCAATGTTACACTAATCTGTTGTCTGTGTTTCTTTGTGTGTTACCAGGTATAGAAAAAACTATAATAGTTTGCGTTAAAGACAATACTCAAGTATCGGTTACAGATGAAAATTGTGACGAAAACGACAAACCTATTACTAAAACTGTCGCCTGCAACACACAACCCTGTAGAGCTGAGTGAGTATATTGTCTTCTTAATAGTGTTTGCGATGATAATAGTGATGATGTTGATAGCAATGAGAAGAAAAAAGAGAGGGAGATGAGACAGGGCCATGATGATGATGTTCATGGTATTTCCTTGACAATGGCAAGCCGCAGATAAGTGTTAAACACGCACGGTATGAAAATTAGTAGCTCCAGTTTTCTGTAGTTGACAGATTTGAGTATATAAACAGACTGGCTGCTTGTTGCTCTGAGATTAGTCAAATTAATGTAAACACCTCTGATGAGACCTCAATAAGTTTCGAAAATCGATTACGAAAATCTTCTCAATCTGACTTGTTTATATATATATATGTGTGTGTGTGTGTGTGTGTGTGTGTGTGTGTGTGTGTGTGGTATACTCCAAACACAGAATTACATATTAAATTCGTAACTCTGAATTTCTTATAGGTATATAATTTTTGGAGAAGTTACAACAAACACAAGTTTATGTCATTAGTCCCGTTAGCACGCCGGACAAAATGTTTAGCGGCATTACGGTCTGAGTCCAAATTTCGCCCACGTTGACTTTGCCTTTCATCGTTTCGGGGTCGATAAAATAAGAACTAGTCGAGATCTAGGGGCCAATTTATTCCATTAGCTCTCCCGCCCCAAAAATTTCAGACCTTGTTCCTAAAGCAGAAAGGATCATACCTTGCCATTCATTACTTTGGTATCACTTCACTTGTTCACTGGTTCCTTACCGTTCTGATTGTTTGGAACTCAGCATCGGATGTTCCGTATGCAGTTGGGCGCTTAATCACAACAGATCATCAGGAGATTAGTCACTGCAATCACCTTCGCCCGAGGAAGTTCATCTTTGTCAAGTTGGTCGAGAAGATGCCTGCTACTTGGTCTGCTTAATCGGGCCTGCTTGAAACACCAAAGAGAGCTAAAACTTGAGTCGGTGAAGCAGGTGAAGTTCCCAGAAATTGTCGCTTCAACATCACTAAGGTCAGATATGGTGTTGACTTCAGAAGGATTCAAACAGCTGGTTCTGTTAGAACTCTCCGTACCCTAGAAAGACCGCATCGAGGAGACTAGTGAATACAAAAGAAGGAAATTGTGCTGATGCCAAAGCAATGATTGGCAAGGTACGATCCCAACGAGTTGAGATGCAGGGATTTCGCACGCTGGCCTTTTGCGGAGCTTACAACATGCTGGGTATCACAGGGGTCAGTGGGAAGAAGATCATAAGGTTGACGGTAAAGGCAGCAGACGCTGCTTCAAGGTGGCTGTGAGTCATAATGTGCAAACCCTGGAATGCACAGTGCTACAAGGAGTACAGTATTTGCTAACTGGGCACAAGCTGAGCTTCAATCAATCCCGGCAGGATCACTTGGGTGAAGGAGTCTGATTTGAAAGATATGAAACACTTAATGACTCCAGGAAATATCACTGATTATGTATCCCGGTGATTCACAGGGAGATGTATAGAAAAGGCCGACAGATAGATAGACAGACAAACCGACAGACCGACAGACAGACAGACAGACAGATAGATAGATAGATAGATAGATAGATAGATAGATAGATAGATAGATAGATAGGTGCACATAAAATAATATTATGGGATCGATCAATCGTCGTAAAAATCATTTCGGTAAGGTAATCTATAAGTAGAGTACGTGATTGGTTCTTTACCATTTACACTTTTCCCACCCCTTTTGATTAGAAGAGTTGAATGCCCTCGTAGAGACGGGTCCCCGAATAGCTATAAAGAATTTGTACTATTACATAATATGCATTCAGTGTCCCTTTCACACATATATATATACATGAACGTTTGTGTTGAACAAATAGGAGGGTAGTCCACACAAGATGTAAAATATATAGTCTAATGAAACTCGAGTTTCACGCTTAACTACCATCTTCAGGCGAGAACACACTAATAATATGAGTTGTGTGTATGTGTGTGTAAGTATGATGTATTTATCTATATGAATGTTGGTATACGCGTATTCATACATGCATGTATGTTGATCTATCATTCATTTTGGGTATCCGATTATCTTTTCAAGGTGGGTAGCTGGGCCATGGTCAGCTTGTAGTGCAAGTTGTGGAATTGGCACACAAACCAGACAGATTTTATGTCAGCAGAGAATGTCTGCCACCTTTAATCTGACCGTTTCTGCAGAACAATGTCGAGGAAAGACGAAGCCCGGCAAGACAAAAAGAGAATGTAGTTTACAGCCTTGTCATTTCTGGCAGGTTGGCAACTGGACCGCCGTAAGTTCCGTTTCTTATTGTTGATGTTGAAGTTGATGTTGTTGACGTTATTACTAGTGATGTTTTTAGGGCGGCGAGCTGGCAGAATCGCTAGCACGCAGGACGAAATGCTTAGCGGTATTTCGCCCGTCGCCATGTTCTGAGTTCAAATTCCGCCGAGGTCGTCTTTGCCTTTCATCCTTTAGGGGTTGATAAATTAAATACCATTTATGCACTGGGGTCGACGTAATCGATTATCTCCGTCTCCAAATTTCAGGCATTGTGCCTACAGTAAAACCGATTTATTGTTGATGTTTTAACTGCAGGTCAAATTTCATCCCCCAGAACTGTGATCGAAGACCTTCCAGCTGGCACCATAACAACTCTTTTTATACACCTCACCTCCAGCAAACGCGCGCACACACACACACACACACACACACACACATATACATATATATGTATATACACGTATACACACGAATACGGATATATGAATATACATATATGTATATTCTTTTACTTTTTTCAGTCATTTGACTGCGGCCATGCTGAAGCACCACCTTTAGTCGAACAAATCGACCCCAGGACTTATTCTTTGTAAGCCTAGTGCTTATTTTATTGGTCTGTTTTGCAGAACTACTAAGTTACGGAGACGTAAACACACCAACATCGGTTGTCAAGCCATGGTTGGGAAACAAACAGACACATAAATACATACACACACACACACACACACATATACATATATATGTATATACACGTATACACACGAATACGGATATATGAATATACATATA
>NC_068992.1:40779036-40780757 GCF_001194135.2 Octopus bimaculoides | reverse complement strand
ATATATATATATATACGACGGGATTCCTTCAGTTTCCGTCGACCAAATCCACTCACAAGGCTTTGGTCGGCAGTGGGACTGAACCCAGAACCATGTGATTGGTAAGCAAGCTACGTACCAGACAGCCACTCCTGCGCCTACAATATATATATAAATATGCAGCATAATCCATTTAACTGTTGCCTGACGCCCTTTCATTTCACCTGACAACATATAAAGTTATACATTGGGCTGCAATTTGAAACTGGTTGTGTTATCACAGAGAGGCTCCCTTAGATTTTCGTATAATGTTTGGCTTATAGCTATGGACTCTTCCAAATTTAAACTAATCTTGTATCTAATTTCTGTTATATCTAATTTCGCAGTTACCTAGTTTTTAAGTACGTTTCGATTTCCTGCTGAGGGCAGTGAATTCATTTAAGCTCTCAATTAATACGATGATTGTATAAAAAAAACCAACAGCCGCTCAATGTGAAAGCCTACTGTGGGTATGCCTGTGTGTGTATGTTTTGGTGTTTTAATTTAATCATTAATTATGCCAATTATTTTGTAGGCGCTCTGTGACAGAATGGGTAAAAGGTTCGCTTCTCATTCACGAAGCAAATGTTCGATCTGAGACTCAGGTTCGATCCCTCTAACTCTTTAACAAGTTTTAGCTCGAGAGCAGCGGCTATGTTGGTGCACTGCCGCTAACTTTACTACACCTTCGCTACTTGAAACCTCCTCTGATATATGTGGTGTTTGGTGAAAGAGAGAGTTTGATGTTGCGGCCCTCATCTGCGTTTCCTGCCAAGAGCTCAGCTCATCCAGAACTCTTTGACAGAGGAGATCCAGTTTTGTTTTGATGACACATCCACCCTATACAGGTTTCTCAGATTTTTGAGGAGAGTATTGAAATGTTGTGGGCCCTTGAAACCCGAATCTGTTGCAATATCTAGTCCTGTATCTTGTTAGCGATGTTGGGATCTTTGAAACTGTGCATTCTGTTGTTTGTCTAACTTTCAATTCCAAAGCTTGGTACAGGTCCTTCAAGGATTTTCCAGAAACCATTACAAGTATTTCCAAAATATTGCTACGTGGTGTTTTATGAAAGTGTCATTCTCTATAGCCACCAGTAGAACTTTGGGAATGAAAGTGGGTACAAGGAAACTATATAGAAGCCCACCGAGTGGATTATATATGTAATTCAGGTATAGTCTTGTCGCTGATTCTTTCTGAGGATTATATTAATGGTTAAAGTGCCTGAATAATACTGAACCACTACAAATTCAATGAGTTTGATAGGTTAGGTGATCGAAGAACTGAAACCCCATGATCCGAAATTCAACCAAGATCCACATGTTGTTATTATTACAATACATACAGTACCAGTTTCCCACTGGGATCGATGTAATCGACTTAATCCCTTCCCTCAAATTTGACCTTAATCTTCCAGTAGAAAGGATTATTACAGTATATACAAGACGCGAGTTAGCAGAATTGCTAGCATGCCGAACAAAATTCTTAGCGACATTTCATCCGTCTGTACGTTCTGAGTTCAAATTCCACCGAGGTCTACTTTGCCTCTTATCCCTTCGGGGTCGATTAAATAAGTACCAGTTGATCGCTTGGGTCAACGTAATCGACTAACCTCCTACGCCAAAATCTCAGGCCTCATGCCTGTAGTAGAAAAAGTAATTACAGTATTCACAAACACACAGATATATATATATATATATATA
>NC_068992.1:40776249-40777759 GCF_001194135.2 Octopus bimaculoides | reverse complement strand
TATATATATATATATATATATATATATATATATATATATATGTATGTATGTGTGTATGTATGTATGTATGTATGTATACAGTAATCCCTGTCGCGAGTGTTACGTTCCAAAACTCTCCGCGATAGGTGAATTTCCGCGAAGCAAAAACAGTACTGTATAATTTTTTTTTATATTTCTTTAAGGATCGAGGTGTAGGAAGAAGGGTAGCTTCAAGCAATCCGTAGTAAATATTTAAAAAAAGCCAGCTTTCAGGGACACTAGTGGTTTATAGAGACGGAAGGTTGTGGAATTTTTTCATATCGAAGTACGATAAAAATAAATCTTCCATGTGTTAACATGTACCTCCTTCCTACAATGTGAACTTTCTATTAATCAAGATGTCCTTGGCCTGAAGAGTAGCCTGTGGTATACACCTCATTGGATATTTACCACTCCTGAGGTTCCACTCGCCATGAAACATATGTAGCCCGGATCTTGTCTACTCCATTCCTTAACTCTTGTGTGCATCTATATCGGAGACCCCCTTCGGTCACGACTGACCATGGGATTGCACCTAGAAAGTTACCCTCCGAGGCACAAGTCCGGGTAAGGTTCTTTATGGAAGGCCAGCAGTCGCCCATGCATACCAGCCTCCCCTCTCCACGCCACTGATGTTATCCAAGGGAAAGGCAAAGGGGCCGATATAGCTTGGCACCAGTGGACGTCGCAACACATTTCTACAGCTGAGTGAACTGGAGCAACGCGAAATAAAGTGTCTTGCTCAAGAATACAACACACAGCCCCGTCCTGAATTCGAGCTCCCAACCTCACGGTCGTAAGTTCGATGCTCTAACCACTGAGCTGTGTGCCTTCACTGCATATACATGCAAATACATACAAATATATATATATGCCCTAAGTATGACATTAAACAGTTCGGGAGTTCTGGTGTTGTGGGGAGCGAAGAATCACTTTTTAATTACCGTCCGTTCTGACTCGGAATTGTAACACTTTTCAGGGTCCCCTCTATGAGTTGCATAAATTTTCTCAAGGTCAGAGGAGGTAGTCGTTATTTTTGACAAAACTGTGAGGGAGGCATCACTTCTAAGAGAAAGACACCCTTACATAATACTTTCAGTCAAAATAGTTACTTGTCATCTTACAATGCTTGTCACTGGAGCCTACTAAGACGACCGAGTGAATGAGAAAGTGTTGTACGAGTTTTTTTTCTTTTTTTTCTTTTTTCACCCAAATCCAACGACATACAGATGTCTTGTTATCATTTCTGAATGTGAGACGACTATCATCAGACAATCATCGTATATATGTATGTGTGTGTGTGTGTACGTGTGAGTGTGTGCATACATGCATACACACTCACACACACACACATACACACACATACACACACATATTTTATTCTTTTACCTGTTTCAGTAATTTGACTGGAGCCATGCTGGAGCACCACCTGTATAGACATATATATATATATATATATATATATATATATATATATATATATATATATATA
>NC_068992.1:40774977-40775891 GCF_001194135.2 Octopus bimaculoides | reverse complement strand
TATATATATATATATATATATATATATATATATATATATATATACGTACATACATACATGCATATATGTGTATATATAGATATGTATATATATATGTGTGTGTGTATATATATATACATATATATGTATACATATGTGTGTGTATATATATGTATATATATATGTGTGTGTGTTTGTGTGTGTGTATGTATATACATATAAATATATATACGCACATGCATATACATGTATGTTTGTACGCATACTTATGAATATATACGTACAGATGTGTATAACTAGAAATCTCTATTGATGCATGTACTATTGTACTGTTCCAGTGTTCAACGTCTTGCGGTAAAGGTTTACATCAAAGAGAAGTATCTTGTATGAGTATCAACGGTAGCAGCGCTGACGATGCCGACTGTGAGGAGAATAAACCTTTGTCTGAAGAACTCTGTGATATGGGCTCCTGTGCTGTAGGATGGTTCTATACACACTGGCCAAAAACGGTAAATTATTTACTGCTGTACATATATATGCATACGTGTGTATGTTGTTTATGTTTGTATAAGTGTGTATTCTGGCAGTGTGCTTGTTATGTGTGCATGTGTGCACATGTGTGTGTTTATTCTTGCTTGAAGGGCGCAGTAGCTTGAAATTTGAATCATGAGGTAAGCATTTACTAAATGTATATATATAAACTAAAAGATAGAGAGAGGGGGATGGAGGGAGGGAGAGAGTGATGTGCTTGTATGTATATTTGTGTGTGTGAGTGATTGAATCTATATTGTTTCCTGAAGATACCAATGGCTTGAAACTGGAATCGCACGATAAACATTCAATACATACATACACACACATATGTGTGTGTGCGTGAGAGAGAGAGTATATGTGTGTATATATATGTATGTGTGTATATATATATATATATATAT
>NC_068992.1:40773034-40774328 GCF_001194135.2 Octopus bimaculoides | reverse complement strand
ATATATAAAGGAACTAATTATGTGTGTGTGTGTTTGTGTGTATGCGTGTGTGTGTGTGTGTGTGTGTGTGTGTATACTGCCTGTGATCTTTGTATATTTCATTTCAGTGTCCTGTTGAATGTGGGGAGGGCTCAGTGAGACGCAAACTTCATTGTTCAGCAGACGATAACTCGGCACTACCTGATGAGAGATGTCAAAATTTTACTAAACCACGGACCGAAAAGAAATGTAAATCAGATATACCCTGCGGTGGTAAATGGTTCCTGGGACCTTGGTCAAAGGTAAGTGGTAGTTGTTCACGATTTCATTTTCTTTACGAGTGATGAACGTCACAACATCACTATGCTACTTCTCTGAAATTTTAATTGATTATACAATTTCTTTTTTATGGTAATGTGACTGGTCCCATATTCTAAAAACTTTTTGCGGCAAATTTTCATGCCAAGTAATCAAGAGAACTTTGAAAATGTGGAGTTTTATTTTCAGCAAGATGGGGCACTTCCACACTTCCATTGTAATATAAGGACTTACCTTGACGAAATTTTACCAAACGGGTAGATTGGACGAATAGGTTCAGTAGAATACCCTCCGCGTTCACTGGACCTCACACCACTAGATTCTTAACAAAATGGTTTCATTCCGATTACGTTAGAAGGCGGTGATATGAAACAGGTAAACCGAGTGACGCTTTAAGTCTACCATTCATGTAGGCCAGGGCGGAATTTGAACTCAGAATGCAATGAGCCAGAGGAAAAAAACCAATCCACTAGCTTATACTAATAATTTATTCATCGACTAATGAAGGATGAAAGACAAAGTTCACCTTGGCGAGATATGAACTCAGAACCAAAGGAACCGAAATAAATACTGCACAACTTTCATCCGACGCTCTAAAGGTTCTGCCAAGTTGTCACCTGTGAATGAATGTGTGTCACCTTGGACAGAGGGTAGCATTTCATTTGCATATATCGTTACTCCAATCACATTTGTGTGTGAGTGTGTGTGTATAAAGCTCTGTGTGTATGCGTTTGTGAATTAACGTATGTGTGGCGAGGTGCCTCAAGGAAAATTAGTTCAATTTTTTTATTCCCTGCAAATATTTTCACCATATACGCTTTTCGTGTTAAATTTCTTTTTGATATATATATATCTGCCCTAAAATCTGTACAGTTTTCTCTTAAGTCAACGCCAAAATAAATCCATATTTTACAAAAAACTGTTATTCTCTTTGACGAACACAAGTACACAAATACACACACACACACACAGATACACATACACACACACACACACA
>NC_068992.1:40772088-40772980 GCF_001194135.2 Octopus bimaculoides | reverse complement strand
ATATATATATATATATATATACACACACACACGCATACAGTACATACAGAATATACAGACAAAGGGAGATACATACATGCATACATACATACATACATACACACACGCATATATATATATATATATATATATATATATATATATATATATATGCGCGCGCGAGAGCGTGTGTGTGTGTATGTGCTTCGCTGTTCACGTAATTAACTCTATTCCAACCGGAAGCTCTGCAATTTGATACATTTCCGACATTTTATTCGTTAATTATTAACAATGTTTCCTTTCCCAGTACATCAAATTACAATGAAACAATTCAGTGATATTCGTCGAACTTGTCTTCCATAACTGCATTAATAACGATGCTCGTTTGAAACGTAACTTATTAATCAAACAATTAACAGATATCGATCAGTTATTTACAGATTATAATTTTGGAATTAAATACCAAGTCGATTAATTAAGCCCTCGTATTATGACAGCTGTTCTTTTAATCTTTGAAAAAAGTAAGGAATTTCATAGAGACAGACCGAAAGTTAATTAAAGAGAAAAAAACAGGATGTGATTTATGTCAAAACCAAATTTTAAAACAAACGATGGATATTAGTAGTTATAAACATTAGCCTCTTTTTTTCTTGGCATTTATTGTATTTATGTCACAGGCCTGGTTGTGTGGCTGAGAAGCCTGCTTTGCAGCCATGGGGCTCCTGGTTCATTCCTATTGCGTGGCACTGCACTGCATCTAGGACAAGTAACTTCTACTAACACCCTTGAGTCAACCCATGCTTTCGGAGCGAACTTCGTAGAGGGAAATTGTGTGGAAGCCTGTTTTGCGTGTGTATAGATATATATGCGTGTGTCTCTGTGTCTGTATGTATGTATATATATACATATGTAT
>NC_068992.1:40770258-40771821 GCF_001194135.2 Octopus bimaculoides | reverse complement strand
TCTATCTAACGATAACATAAGTACTACGCTTCCAAAGAACAAGTCCTGGGGTAGATTTGTTCCACCATGTTGTGGGGGGGTCTGTTTGTCCCCCCAACATCGCTTGACAAAAGAGACCGATAGAATAAGTATTAGGCTTCCAAAGAATAAGTCCTGGGGTCTATTTGCTCGACTAAAAGGCGGTGCTCTAGCATGGCCGCAGTCAAATGACTAAAACAAGTAAAAGAGTAAAAAGTATATATATATATATATATATATCATATTATATTATATTATATTATATTATATTATATTATATCATATTATATTATATGTATGTATGTTCTATTTTTTAATTATTATAAATCTTCCGCTGAGGAAGGAGCCGGTTTCCAACAAAGATACAAGGGTCCATCATTGGGATGTAGTTAACACAGACAAATTCACAATTGGAGCTTGAGAAAAGACTTGCATATTTTTACTGTTCCACTCACAGATTGCACTTGTAATGTACGAATCAGCCGGTCAGTTTCTATTTCTGAAAATCCCAGTTTATCCAAATTCGCCTTTAAGCATTTACTAACAAAACCTAGTGCTCCAATTATTGTTGGTATCAATATGAATTCACAGTCTGGATATAAAAGCTGGAAGTTTTTTTAGTAGTTGTCCATAGATATCCTTGTTTTCTTTGATTTTCAAAGGGACATTTATATCTGCAGGGCAGCTGACCGCTATAACGGTACATACCTTTGCCCCTCAGTCACAAAGACAATATCAAGCCTTTTATGTTTACATTTGACAGAAGTTTTGATGGGAATATTCCACCAGTATTCCTTGAGTTAGTGTTTATGAATGTATTCCATAACAGAGGGATTTTCTAAGTTTGTCTCAGGACAGTCTTTTTGCGGATGGCATTGTAAATTGTTTTAACAACAACATCGAGCCGCATAGAGAGGTAATACCATGACGTACATTTTTGGACAGCTGCTAATGTATGTATGTATGTGCGTATTTTATACTTTATATCTTCTGCCAGTTTATTAATTTCATTCCATTCGCTTTATTTTTCTGACAGTGTAATGTAACCTGCGGTACCGGATTCGAAATCCGCAGTGTCATTTGTATCAAGCAGTTGAGTGGTTCCATACATATGGTTGTGAAAGACAATAACTGTGCCTTGGACGAAAAACCGAATTCAACAAAGCCTTGTGAGTCAGAGCCGTGCGGGCCTCAATGGTATATGATGAACTGGAGTGAGGTCAGTAAAAGAAATTTAACGGATTTTTGCTTTGTTAAACTTTCGATCGCAATAACTACCTTGTTGGTGAATTGTCTTAAGGATATCTCCATAAGTGTGTGTATGTGCGTGTGTGGTTGTACAGTTAATAAGTTCACCTTGCAGCCAAACGATTTTGCGTTCGGTTCCACTGCTTAGCATCTTGGCGAGATGTTTTCTACTATATTTTGGGTTTGACAAATGCTCTATAATTGAAATTATGTCGAGGGATATATGCGTGTCTAAGCATGCGTATATATATATATATATATATATATATATATATATATATATATATATATATATAT
>NC_068992.1:40768390-40769244 GCF_001194135.2 Octopus bimaculoides | reverse complement strand
TATATATATACACACACACATATATACAAACAGGTGCAGAGTGGCTGTGTGGTAAGGCGGTGAGCTGGCAGAAACGTTAGCACATCAGGCGAAATGCTTTTCAGCATTTTGTCTGTCTTTATACGTTCTGAGTTCAAATTCCGCTGAGGTCGACTTTGCCTTTCATCCTTTCGGGGTCGATAAATTAAGTACCTGTTATGCATTGGGGTCGATATAATCGACTTAATCCGTTTGTCTGTCCTTGTTTGTCCCCTCTGTGTGTAGCCCTTTGTGGGCAGTAAAGAAATAAGAAGCTTACTTACCAACCACATAGTTCCGCGTTCAATCCCCTGCGTGGCACCTTGTGAGTGGATATAGTAGACAGAAACAGAAAGAAGCCCGCTGTATATATGTATATATGTATGTGTGTGTGTATGTGAGTGTGTCTTTGTGTCTGTTTGTACCCCCACCATCGCTTGAAAACCGATACTGCAGTTTTTACGTCCCTGTAAATTAGCAGTTCGGCAAAAAGGACCGATGGAAGGCTTACAAAGAATAAGTCCCGGGGCCGATTTGTTCGACTAAAGGCGGTGCTCCAGTATGGCCGCAGTCAAATGACTGAAACAAATACAAGAATAAAAGAATATATATATTCTTTTATTCTTTTACTCTTTTACTTGTTTCAGTCATTTGACTGCGGCTTTGCTGGAGCACCGCCTTTAGTCGAGGAAATCGACCCCAGGAGTTATTCTTTGTAAGCCTGGTACTTATTCTATCGGTCTCTTTTGCTGAACCGCTAAGTTATGGTGACGTAAACACACCAGCATCGGTTGTCAAATGATGTTGGGGTGGGGGAAACAGTCACAAACATACAC
>NC_068992.1:40764626-40767126 GCF_001194135.2 Octopus bimaculoides | reverse complement strand
AGTATTGAATTCTAGAGCCTCGGATCTAATGAATTCTTCGAAAAACATTTTGAGCAGCTGCTTGTTCGTTGACGCCATTTTACAAGATGTTGAGATATTTTAAAAACGGTTAAACGGGCCGCAGTAAGTTCAAAGATATAAGTTGGTTAAGGGAGAGTTTTGTAGGTCAGTTCAGTTTAAGGAGAATCTTTTGTCAATTATGTGATCGGGTGTTGTTATGGAAAATAATTGATCTTTTCGGTTGACCAATACTGGACGTAAATCTACAAAGCAGTTCTTGGTGCGACTTACACAGTTCCTGGCAATACTTCTCTTCTGTAATTGTCTTGCTGGGAATTCAAGAAATATTAGCGGAAAAATTTGCTTACCGACCACGAAACAATAACTCTAACCGTCTTTTTTGAAGCAGTTTTTAGTTTGGCGAATTATTTTGCCCCCGCCACTACGCGGAACGCTGTCGAATGTCGTTCTGTAATTAGGTGTCGTCTGCTCTCAGCAGAATGGATATCAAGAATCTCTGTTCGGATGGTCTCAGATCCTTAATTTTCTACAGGTGCTATCATGTACGAAGCGGATCCCAATTCTTTCTACGGAAGCTGCACATAAGTATGTATTCTGTGACGAGAGTGCCCTAGATGTACCATACATTTTGCTACCTTACCTTCCGAGCCATTGACCAAATTAGGTTCTTTAGCCTCTTTTTTAGTCTTCGTGCACTTCAATGGTGACCTGCCCTGTACAGTCATTCTTTCAAGTTTTTTGATACCCTCTACATAGTTTTGCTTACTGGCCAAATTGAGATATCGTATTGCAGTCGTCGGTGTGCACCACAGACTTCTGGGACCCATAAACAAGAGCTGTGAAGTAGTCTGAGACCAATGCTCTTGTCTATGTCTGAAGATGTGCAGCTGATACGCTTACAAAGCTACTAATCCTTACACACTACACCAAACACCGTTGATTGTCGACAGAATCCAGTTTTCGTCTCCTGTCAAAACACGATCAAGAACTTCAGTAATTTTGTTGCGCTCAAGTAACACCCATTTGGTGACTCCTTCTTTTAATTTTCCCATCAGGTACAAATGTCTAACAATTGTAGAATGGTCATAATTTAGTTCTCCTGCAACTCTTGTTTTTGATGGATCTTCATCAACAATTGCTTTCAAATGGTTGTTATCAATCTCAGAAATTCATCAATATCCATTCACATCGTCAAGTTTCTTCATTGCGTAATTTTGAAAACCACTCTTGAACTGTACATTAGTTGACCATCTTCCGCTCGAATGTTTGGTTCAAATTGCAAACAGTTCCTATGGCTTTGCATTCCGTTTTGAATTCCTACAATAAAATCGCTCGAATCTGAGTTCGTAACATTTGACGACTTAAACTAAACACCAATAAACAGCGAAAGCAAAACCATTTGCATAAATCGACTAAGGTCTACGCTTCAAAGTCATTTATTATGTGAACGAACATAATTGAATAGAAGTTTGTTCTGACGCAGCCATCAAACTTTGAAACAACAATAAGAAACAGCAATTATTTTTGCATCAACCTCATCATACTTCGAAACTTCTGTCAACTTATCGGTCATTCAAAATTCTTCATAGATAATGTCTTGATCACAGATGATGTGTAAATAATCTGTCCATTACGAAGCACTTTCCTTTTGATAATTCTCACATCGCAGTGTGTGATATGATTCACTCGATTAAGTCCAGAATCCATATCAGTGATTTAGTTCTCTCCGTCTGTTGAACATTACCACAAATCTTATGCAATTTTTAGAGCATCAATATATGGTCTTCGGAAAATGATATCAGTACTGAGAGTAATATAGAATCCAGTGTTATAGATATATTCCACCAACTTGATGACGTCAAAGTGGAGCTAAGCCCAAAGCAGAAAAATCTGCAGGCCGAAGAAGACATTTAATTTGTCTTCAAAATGCCGGTCATTCTTGTTTATTTGGTTGTTCAAATCCCACATCGTTTCTTTTCTCAATGACATACTCATAGTACTTGGCGAAAAAAAATTGGGAAAAATAATTTCAATAACGATAGAACATGATTTATCAGATCACTTAGAATATTTCTGAGTCAGCAGTTTTCGAAGCTGTGATTTAAGCGTCCAATATATTTGTTTTCTCTTAGCAATATGGTTTTATTACTTCTTCAGAATGGAGATTTTCCCCCTTAATTGTGCTTGTTTGATATTTTCTAGCTACCTTGGTCTCTCGAGTAATGTCCTTTATTCAAATTATATTTGGAGCAACACATCTTGTTTTTCTTCTGACTTTTATCATTTTAAACTTCATCTACTCTTTCGCCATTTTGTTCGTGTGTTTTTTTTTATTAGCAAAAATGACTGACACAAAATACAGCAACATACACAACACAACGCAACGTCCGGTCTGGGAATCGAACCCACGATCTCGCAAACGTGAGTGCACATCCTAACCACTAAACCATGCGCCTTCACAGTATGTGTATGTGTATAT
>NC_068992.1:40760338-40764042 GCF_001194135.2 Octopus bimaculoides | reverse complement strand
TATATATATACATGTAAACTTCTGCGTGTGTGTGTTTGTTTTTGTGTAAGTGTTTGTCTTCCATCACCGCATAACAACTGGTATTGGTTTGTTAACGTCCTCCTAACTTAGCGGTTCGGCAAAAGAAATCAATATTAAAAAGTACCTGGTTTAAAAATAAGTATTGTGATCGATTGTTCGGTTAAACCCTTCAAGGCGGTGTTCCAGCATGGCCGCTGTGTAATGGCTAAAACAATAAAAAATAAAATCTTTAACGTATGTATATATGTGTATTTATATACACATATGAGTGTATATATATATATATGTGTGTGTGTGTGTGTGTGTGTGTGTGTGTGTATGTATACATACATACATACATATATACATATATACATATATACATAAATTCATATATATGTGTGTGTGTACATATATATATATATATATGTATATATATTATATATATTATATATATATAAACAAATTTTCGGTAATCTTTACCAATGGCACGATCTCAATTCCCGGTTGTGCTGTTTCTCTTTATTTCTAATACTAATGTTTGGACATGTTACTAAAACTACATAATCTGCTTCCATGACCAACATTCCTTCCTCAACCCATATTCTTATGTATGAATCTTCATAAGAATACTAGTTATTCGTACTAGTTATACAAAGAAAAGTTCGGTAATTATACTTCGCTTTTATTACATATATCCTTTAAAAAAATATCTATAAATATGCTCAAAAGGCTAATCACTCTAAATTAGTGTCTTTAGATTAGCTTCTTTGATATCCCAAAATCTTAAGTTTCCAGTAACTTTCCATTCGTTTGACAAACAGGAAAGAATCTTAATAGAATTATCAAATAGCTATTGATGTCGGCTTCATATGAGAAGGGGAAACAATCTTAAGAATCGGGAATTCTCCAAGGATAGCATACCATTAAGGAAAAGGACAGGCATATTATCTACAGACAAGAGAGTAGTAGCGGACACATGTTTCTGCTTCATAGTCGTCATCAGCACGACAGTTGTCCTTCTCTGTCTCCAGCAGCCAATGGACAGAGACATATACAAAAAAAGAATACATTTATGACCTATGCAATTTGCATAAAATCAAACTCAACTGAGCCAAGAGGAATAACTCCGAGTGGCCTGTGGCATCTTCTTTCCAAAAACTGATAATCTTCTTTCTAAGAATCAAAGCATCATTATTATCATCATAACTATTATTAAGGCAGCGAGCTGACAGAATCATTAGCGTGTTGGACGAAATGCTTAACAGTATTTCGCCCGTCGCTACATTCTAAGTTTAAATTCCGCCGAGGTCGACTTTGCCTTTCATTCTTTCGCGATCGATAAATTAAGTACCAGTGAAACACTGGGTCGATGTAATCGGCCAGTCCCCTCCCCAAAAATATCAGGCGTTGTGCCTTTAGTGGAAAGGATTACTACTTTGGTGGCTGTTATAGTGTTAGCCTGATTTTTTTTTTTTAATGATGTTTCTATTACAACTTCCGGTTTCCTGTCTCTCATACAAATATGAGATTTTAATATGTTTTACAACAATTATGTTTGTTTTGTTGTTGCTGTTGAAGGATGATGATGATGATGATGATGATGATGATGATGATGATGATGATGATGATGATAACGACGACGAAGAAACGAAGGCGGAAGAAGACATTTAACATTTTCTACCTAGATATTAATCAAACAGCATATGCTACTATGAAATAATGTTTCTCTTTGTTTGGTCTTTTGGAGATTTCGTTTGTTTTGTTTTTTTTTTCCTTAATATTTTGCTTTAATAAGACAGGGTAATAACCATTCGTTATTTTACGTCCCAACATCGTCTACAAAGTAGAATAACTTTCATTTTACGAACGAAACCAACGTACTCTAGACAACAGAATAACTGCTTCTTTTTATTAAGTAACCTCGCCTAAACAATAAAATACTTTCTCATCCTTTGTACAACATTATGACATCTACACAGAAAGGTAACTATTCCGTTTTACGACCTAATGTCGTCTACAAAGTAGAGGAGCTTTCGTTTTACGACCCAACTTCCTCTTCGTAGTAGAGAATTTCTCTTATGAAACGACGTCATCCGGACAGTAGAGTAATTCCGTTTTATTCGAGCGGATATCATCTGATCAGAAGAATGGCAGTTTCTGTTCACTACACCATCGTCGTCTAGACAATAGAATATCAATTACATACATCCCACTTCTTAACTCTTATCTCTCGCCACCCCCATCTCATCTCACACCTCTATGCATTCCTCCACAACACAGAATTCACTCCGAAAAGCACAAAACGCCTGAACACAAACAATATACACACATGCACACGCGACACGCATAAACACAGACAACTTTCGCCCGCAGACATACACTATACACATGCACACTATATGGTCACAAACACATATACACACGTGCACACGCCACCTGAACAAGCACACATAAACTGCTAAACACAAACGTTTGCACACACTCACACACATAGGTCTCCAAGTTCCAGCAAACCTAGCGATCTCAAAATATGAAGTCCATGAAGAACTACATCATCCAATGTCTCTGTTTTAAGGCAATAATATGAAGTCAGTCAAGAACAACATCATCTAATATCTCTATTTTAAGGCATTGATATGGAGCCCATCAAGAACTACATCATCCAATGTCTCTGTTGTAAGGCAATGCGATGTGATTTGATGAAAATAAGCTCTACATTTTGTAGTAAGTTTATCAATGTGTCCTTTCTAGTCTCGAGACAGTGCGTAGTGATTTGATGAAGATTAGGTCTCCAAGTTCTAGCAAACCTAGCGACCTCAAAATATGAAGTGGGGGAACTGGGTTCGAAACTAGTCAGAACCAACCATAATACCAGCCCTGAGATTCTTCTTACACAGTTTCCGACTGGATCATTTGTTGCTGTTATTGTTGTTCTTGTCTTTGCTATTGGCGTTTTTATCCCTCAAAATGTCCTCTTCGTTCATATTCTTGTTATTGTTTTATTTTTCTATCTCCAGCCTATGTCACATGACCTCATGGTCTAATGGTAAATTGTTTCCTTCCTAATTTCTGTACATTTTCTAAGAACATTTCGTTTTCTGTTCTTCTTTTTGTTTTTGTTCTTGTTCTTCTCCAACTTTAGTGTTTATCGCAGTCTTTGTTGTTGTTATTGTTTTGCCATAGTTGTCAGAATTGGCATTAATATCATTTTTTCATTTTTCTTTTTGTCTTTGTTTTGAACATTTTGTCATTTTTTTGTTTTGTTTTTGTTTTTTGTCGTATCAGATTCTATAAAGTGTTCTTCTGTCTGCTATGCTTCTATGCTTTGGTTATATATTTTTTTGTACATTTCCGGTAGCAGTCTGTCGAACCTTGCTTCACTATTCCACAGCCGTCTATAATGTCTCTCTTTTTTTAGTATATTTATTTGTATCAGCTTCTTTAGAAATGTGTTGTTTATTTGTAAATGGTGTTATTGTTGTTGCTGTTGTTGTTTGATGGAGAAAGAAACTAATGGAAAATGATGATGATGATTATGATGATGATGATGATGATGATGATGATGATGATGATGATGATGATGATGATGATGATGATGATGATGATGATGATGATAAAGATGGTGTTCAGTCTATTGTTGCTGCTGTAGTTATTGTTGTTGCTCTCCTTCTTCTTCTTCTTCTTCTTGCCTTAAGATCTGC
>NC_068992.1:40755879-40756553 GCF_001194135.2 Octopus bimaculoides | reverse complement strand
ATATATAAATATATATGTATATTTGTATATATGTATATGTATATATATATGTTTATATATATATATATATATTTGTATGTATATGTATTTATATATATATATGTATGTATATATATATGTGTGTGTGTGTGTGTGTGCGTGTGTGCGTGTGTGTATGCATATATATGTATATGTGTATATGTGTATATATAGATGTATATATATAGATAGATAAATAGACAGCTAGACAGACAGTCAGTCAGATAGACAGACAGACAGACAGACAGACAGACAGATAGATAGATAGATAGATAGATAGATAGATAGATAGATAGATAGATAGATAGATAGATATTAAATCACTGTAGTAGATGTTTTCAGCCCGCATTACACTCATTCTGGAAATTCCTTAAATCTTGTATTTTCAATCAGTTGCAGACGATAGCTGTACAGATACGATGAATGGATGCTCCGTGGTGAAGAGAGCGAGACTGTGTTCTTACCACTATTACAAGCAGATGTGTTGTGCTTCCTGTAAAAACGCCAAAAAGTCGCGATGAGACCATTGTGTTCGTTGCTAATTCACTTCGACAAGGAAAATTTTTTTCCGTAAACACTTCTCTGCGGTGCAACAGGTCGGGTACTATTAGTGATATATATATATATATATATATGTATATATATATATATATATA
>NC_068992.1:40746602-40754198 GCF_001194135.2 Octopus bimaculoides | reverse complement strand
ATATATATGCAATCTGTCGCATGCATTCTCATTCAAAAACACATACAAAAGCACACAGACACTCACTCACACACACACGCACGCACACACACACACGCACACACATACACACACACACAAAGAAAAAATACTTTGAAATACAAAAAAGTTAGATTTTTTTGTTTTATTTTTTGTTGATTTTGTATTGTTCTTCGTCTTATCATCATCATATTCATCATCATCATCATCATCAAGAACATTACTATCATACGATAGTCTAGCTAAATTGCTTTATTGTTTTCTGATGTTCTTGTTGCATATTTTTGTTGTTGTTGTTGTTCTTGTCGTTGTTGTTGTTGTTGCTATACATAACACAGCGTTTAAGATAGTAAACCTCCTGGTACATAGGGCGCCTATGATGAATTCGTACCCAGCAGCTAACGTTGTGTTGTATCCCTTCACAATTAACTTAACATTATTTCAAGCAGGCTTTACTGCTTTCACTCTTTTTTTTTTTAAGAAAAGAAAACAGAAAAGATGCTATTATTCAAGGTCCTCTTTTGCTTTTTACTCTTCCGCGATGAGGAGGCGATAAAATAAAGTACTTGTTATGTAATGAGGTCAATATCATCGACTATATTCTACCCACACCACAACTAATATCTGACCTTCTACCTATGTTGGAAATTATAAACATTATTGTTGTTGTTATTATTATTATTATTATTATTATTACTATTATTATTGTTATTATTATTATTATTATTATTATTACTATGACTAAGGCGACGAGCCGGCAGAATCGTTAGCGCACCGGGTGAAATGCTTAGCGGTATTTCGCCCGTCGCTACGTTCTGAGTTCAAATTCCGCCGAGGTCGACTTTGCCTTTCATCCTCTCAGGGTTGATAAATTAAGTACCAGTCAAGTACTGGGGTCGATGTGATCGACTAACTTCTTCTCCTCAAATTCCAGGCCTTGTGCCTATAGTAGAAAGGATTATTATTATTATTATTATTATTATTATTATTATAGAGACAAAGCTCGGGTTTGGTTTAATTAATAAGATTTATGTGTGTAGCGGGTTACTACCTGTAATCTTAGGTATCCACATGTCTTCAGCTGTCTTTCAAGTGCTTAGGACCCTCCTGACAATTCTTGCTGCCCCTAAGAGGTAAACTTTCTGTAGGAGCTCTACTGGGCATTCTATTATTATTATTGCTATTATTATTATTATCATTATTATTATTATTACCATTACTATTACGCTGGTTTAACTGCTTTGCGGCACTTCTTCTGTCTTTACGTTCTGAGTTCAAATCCCGCCGAGGTCAATTTTTGCCTTTCATCTCTTTGAACTCGATAAAATAAGTACTAGTTGATGTAATCGACTTCAAACCTCTCCTAGAATTGCTGGCCTTGTGCCAAAATATGATACCATTATTATCATCATTATTATTATTTTATATACCCGAGCCTATTCCCCAATTATTATTACTATTATTATTATTATTATTATTATTATTATTATTATTATTATTATTATTATTACTATTATTATTATTATTGTTATTATCATCATTATTATTATTCAGTAGTCTTATTACTATTACATGCTTTTCATTGCACTATCAAGCCTAGCTCTGTGCGGCTTGAAAATGTGCTGTGGTTTGTTTTGGTGTTTTTATTGTTATCCTCATCGTTGTCGATACCTTCATCATCATTTTCATCATCATAAACATGAATATCAACATCCGTCACCATTATCATCCACAGCATTATCGTAATCATGTAAAATAAATCTTGTGTCAAAAAAAAAAAGAGCTAAAAAATGCGAAAAAACAAAAACAAATCTGACTGGAAGTGATGTAAAAAAAATATTCACTGAACGAAAAAAACACTGAGAATTGTTCAATAATTATTTCAGTGAAAACGTCGGAACTTTAGTCGTAATACATTTTGTTTGAAAAAAAGTCCTTTTTTAATATTATGTATGAATGTTTTGCGATAAACAATTCTTATAGCTTGCCCTTTGAATTTTTACGAAGCTCGGATCTAGCAGACGACATCTGGTGATATCTGCGAAAGCACACATCGGTGAACATTGGGACTGATTTATTAGTGTTCTTTTTTTTTTGTGATACGTATTATACCACAACTTTATTCAACAATATTCGTAATTCATTTGATTGAATTGTCTAATAGGTAATTTTTAAATAGATATTAAGCAAAAAAAAATCAAAATACCTTTCAAAAGAGAAAAATATTTAAAAAAAATAAAAAGCAAAAGATTATGTGAACACATAAAAGACAAGGATAATTTTAATGAGGAAACTTTGATAATTTATAAGTATGAAATGCCGGAAAAAATCAATTCAGTACATGATGACGAAGACAATTTTGCAAAAGAATACAAAGAAATAAAAGAAAGAAAACGGAAAAAGCTTTTAAAATGTCTTCCAAACATTATAAATATTGAAGAAAGAGAGGATCAACAGTCGAAAAAGGATTTCTTCATTATCAAGTTTTAAAAGTCTTCGTTTTAGAAACTGTGTCAAAAATACCAAAGTTTTTCTTCAAATAAATATAAATATGTGAGTGAATGTTTGTCTTCTCTTTATTTTATTTGCGGATATTTTTTTGCGTAATTTTTGTTTCGTTTTGTTTCTTTTTTCCTTTATATTCTGGTATATTTTCTAGGAACCCTTTAGGCCTCGAAGCTATTGCCGACACTCGCAATAGTGAAATCTTATAACTGCTATAAGAAGCTAGACTAACTCCTTTTTGTTTTTATCAGATTAATGAATAAGAAGATTCTTATCAGTAGTTTCGTTAACGTGAAATAGAAACGCATAAGTATTTTTCTTATACAAAAGAAAGGAGTCTTTGATAAAACTACATTCAAAATACACACGTACGGTGTCTCTTTGTAATATATTCTCTAAACAATTCTAGTTTTTCCACGCCTATTAATGTACAACATTGTATGTACATCTCTCTAGAGCTTCTCTCATCACTACTTCGGCAAGTACGGCGAAGACTAAGTTACCAATAAAGAGGTCGAATAAAAATGAAGCATGTCCGAAAAAAAATATTGGTTTCCAAAAGTTCGGGAGAGGGAGATAGCCAATTACATCGACTCCAGTGCTCAAGTGGTACTTATTTTATCGACCATGAAAGTCGGCCTTGGTGGATTTAAACTCAGATACTTAAAAACGGTCGAATTGCTGCTAAGCACTTTATCCGGCGTACTAAGGATTCTACAGCTCATCACCATATGTCCGAAAATGATTTTGCTCCAAATTACGGAACAAGGCCAGCAATTTCGGGGGAGGGAGGGGTAAATCGTTTACATTGACCCTAGTGCTCAACGATCATTTATTTTATCAACCCTGAAAAGATGAAAGGCAAAGTCGACCTCTGCGAAATTTGAACTCAGAACGTAAAAACGGACGAAACAGCGATAAGCCTTTTACCTGCCAGTTCGCTGCCTCATGTCCGAAAATAATATAGCAGAGGATCACGGTTTAGGAAGGATGTCGTTGACTAAACAGTCCCCAGTACTTCAATGGTACTTTATTTTATGAGACCTCACAAGGATAAGAGGAAATGCTGGACGTCGGTGAAATGTGAATTCAACGTAAAGAAACGTTAGTAAACATCGCTAGTTATTTACTCCGATGATCTTCCGATTCAATGACTACTAGTTTCTACTTCACTATGAAAATATTTCCAGCTCACATTCTAAGTTCAAACTCCGTTCAAATCATCATTGCCTATCATCATTAGGAGGACGATAAAATAAAGTATCCGGCAAGTATGGAAGGTAATGGTATCGTTGAGCCTCTCCTCTCAAAACTATTAGCTCTGGTGTCTAAATTAGAAACTATAATTATTAAAGGCGATCGAGTGAATCATCAGAGCAGCGGACAAAATGCCTTGCGGTATTTACTTCGGCTCTTTACATTCCAAGTTCAAATCTCACCGATGTCAGCTTTGCCTTTCCTCCTTTCGTGATGGATGAAAGAAAAAAACCAGTCAAGTATTGATGTTGGTGGTATCGACTAGCTCCTTCTTTTGTTCTCATTGATTGAAGTTTGTATATTGTAATATTATACACCCTAAGACACTATACACCCTGCCATTGTATTTAAGCAGACATAATCTAACGGTGATGACTGACGAATATATATAATAGCGTTTTAATATATATACTGTTGAAATTTAATAGAGTACAACTTATTATTGTTCATGTTAAACCTAGGTCAGCTCTAATGACACAAACACATAATCAAAAGTATTCCAGGAATGGTCATCCTGTCTTAGGTCTCAGTCGAGTGTCTGCGTGTCATTTAATGCTGCTGTTAACATATATATCGTTGATAAGACGGAATCGTTAGTACACCAGCTAAAACTCTTAGCAGCAGGTTACATTTCCCTTCTAAGTTGTTTCCTGTGACTATTTTCCCTAAGATTATTTTCACTGGATTCGTTCCATTCTAATTTTCATGAGGACCTAATCTAGCAGGTGATATTCGGTGCTGGTACTAAAATCTAAATTAAGGCTTTTAAGAATTTAATGGCTAGCGTTATTCATATTTATTTTTATACACATAAATGAAAAAAAATAACACAAAGTTAACAACGCTGTTGTTCGAGAGAACGTGAAATATTTTTTGAAACGGTGAAACCCGAAATAGATAGAGCTATAAATAACAGCCTGTAAAAATTTGGATTAAAAAATCTTTGTGGATAGAAAATGTCGAAGGTTGATGTCAACAACATGCAATTCTTGCTGGTAAGAATAAAGATTTTAAAATTAATGAGAAATTCAAAGGATTCTTTCGTCCAACGATAAGAGCGTTTATTTTGTTTTTACAGGAGAAATGGTTTCGTGTCTAACGAGTAGTCTTCAGTATTTCCAGCCCAAAAGGAATTTTTTAACCTATTTACATATTCTTATTTCTAGTTTTATCTGATTCGTGTTTTACGATTTCATAAAAGAATTCCTCCCGGTTAAGCAATATGTTTTACATAACCCTAACTGGACTTTTCAGGAAGTGTCTATCTATTTAGACTTTTCCATGAAGTGCTTACTCCCGTTCCTTGGTCTTTTACAGGAAGTCCTTCCTCACCTTGATCCGCATCCTCGGAACATTCCAGAAATTCCTCACCAGAATTTGCCACGAAGTCTTTCCCCCTTCCTCCCACTGCTCCGAACTTTCCAGGAAGAGCCCATTCCCTCCTCCGAAGTTTTCATGAAGTCCTTCCTCCCCTTCCTCCCACTTCACGGAACATTCCAGGAATTGCTCACCCCTTCCGCCAACGTCTCCAGGAAGTCTTTCCTCTTGTTTTCAATAGAATCTAAAACACGAAACGTAAAGAAAAACGAAACTGCTAAACTTTTCACTGTTTTAAATATGCTTTGCGGTTCCATTTAACTTCTTTAAGTGCAGAGTTATTTTTCGCCGAATCTAATATAAGAGAACATTATTTCTTTGAAACTATTGTGGTAAAATTTAATATCAATTTATAATAAGCACTTGAAGCAGCGATGTTCGAGATAACGGTGTGTACATTGATATTTTTAATGGAAGATTTTCGCTGTGAGGCTTTTGTTGCGGAGAAAAATTTCTCCTTATAGACTTCTACGAAGAAAAATGCACATCGAGCCGTGTTTTGGTGCGATTTCGCCTCCAAAAGAGCAGACACTTTTCCAATTATGTAAACAGCAAGAATTTCATTTGCTAGCATTTACTGAAGCATCAAGCCGTAATTAACATAGAGGGACAGAAGTTCAGATCGGGTTATGAACGACTGAAATACTTTTTGACACTGAAGAGGTTGAATCCTGTCGAAACAAGTGTCAACCAGTCTGATGAAGCCGGTCAAGCCCGGATCGATGTGGCATATAAAAGGAACTTTTCCGTGACGCGAATCCAACAGCGAACGTCTTCCACGATCTAGAGTGCAGGAATGTGTTAAATATAAATGGTGTACACATCATGTTTATTATTGTTTTGAGTTTGTGATGATGATGATGACGACGACGACGACGATGATGATGATGATGATGACGATGACGATGATGATATGAGGTGGAGGAGAAGAGTGTTGATAATGAGGGTGGTGGTGATGGTGGTGATGGTGATGACGATGAAAAGAAGAAGAAGAAGAAGAAGAAGAAGAAGAAGAAGAAGAAGAAGAAGAAGAAGAAGAAGAAGAAGAAGAAGAAGAAGAAGAAGAAGAAGAAGAAGAACGCTAGGATATATTTCTTTAGAAAGTCTTGAAATTTCTTTTCTTTTTTATTTTTATTAGTTTTTGTTTTTCTTGGCTTTGCATGACATTTTTGCAGATACATTTCAGATTCTTGCGCATTCTTGAGATTTAATTCTTTGTTCAAGTTCTTAAATAAACAAATGGTTATCTTGGAGAAGTGAAAAGAATATATTTATCCGCTGCAAACACCTAAAGTGCAAACTAACCGAAATAAAAACAAGATCGAAAGAAATGGTTAAACGATATCTCTGTGTGCAGGAACCAGAATCACGGTTATTGGTTTACGTTGATAACATATTGAGAGAACAGGTAAATCTAGCATAGATACCTTGAAATTCAACAAATTTCCAGAGAGTGTAGGCACAGTTGTGTGGTTAAGAAGCTAGCTTTGCAACCACATGGATGCTAGTTCAGTCCCACTACGTGGAACCGCGGGTATGGGTCTTCTACCACAGCCCGGGACATCCAATGCCTTGTGAGTGAATTTAGCAGAGGGAAAACTGAGTGGAATCCCGTCGTGTGTGTGCTTGTATCTGTGTTTGTCACACGCACATGCACACTTCTTGACAACAGGTGTTGGTTTGCTTAGGTCCCAATGACATAGCGGTTCGGCAAAAGAGACCAATAGAGTAAATAGCTGACTTTAAAACAAGTACTGAACCCGGAACCACATGGTTCCGGGTTCAGTCTCACTGCATAGTACCTTGAGCAAGTGTATTCTCGAGCTAGTGCAGACTAGCACTAGAAAGGTATACATGGCGTGATAATCAAGTCCTCAGCGTCATAAGCGCAGCGCTCAAGGAGAAGATCGAGGGATACAATAGGGGAGAGTACCCAAAAGTGGAAAAACGCAGGAAAATATACTTCCAGAAGGAGGGAAAAGGACATAAGACCAGGCCTCCAAATAGAATATACGAGATAGACGAAAGATGGAAGGGATACTGGGAGCTGGCCACGAATTCGGGAAGACTAGTAATATTTCCACTCAAAAAAAAAACGACAAAAAGACCAGACTTAGTCCTATAGGACAGAGAACGGAGAATAGGAATTTTGCTAGAACTGACAGTGCCATGGGAAGAGAACATCGACAATGCAGAGAAACGAAAGGAGAAGAGGTACGAAAAACTAATCAAAGAGTGTAGAGAACAGGGGTGGACTGTCGAGTATTACCATCTGGCAGTGGGGGCTAGGGGCTTCGTTGAAAGAAAAATGACAACGTTATCCAAAAGAAGATTTGCATTTTCTAGCTCGGAACTAAGAAAACTAATAAGGAGAATACAGAAGGCGGTCGAAAAAGCCAGCTTCTGTATATGGCTGAAGCAGGAAGACCAAAAATGGCT
>NC_068992.1:40745398-40746189 GCF_001194135.2 Octopus bimaculoides | reverse complement strand
ACCACGAAACATGGTTGAAATTCCTTAGGTCGACCAAAACCTTATGAATGGATTTAGTAGATGGAAACTGAGAAGAAGCCTGTCCTGTGTGTGTGTGTGTGTGTGTGTGTGTGTGTGTGTGCATGCGCGCGTGTGTGTGTGTGTGTGTATGTGTGCATGTGCGCGTGTGTATATGTGTGCATGTGCTCGTGTGTGTGTGTGTGCATGCCCGTATGTGCGTGCGCATGTTTGCATGTGCGTGTGTTATATATGTCAATGCTGGTATGTAATTATCGGTTCGGCAAAAAGAGAACGATAGAAGAAGTACACGGCTTTAAAAAAAATTAGTCATTGAAGTCGATTCGTCCGGCTAAAATTCCTCAACGTAGTGCCCCAGCATGGCCGTGACTGAATCACGTAAATAAAAGATAAATTATTAACTACTAATGCCTTCTCTATAGAGCTTCAGCAAACACACACATACACACATATACATGATGGGCTTCTTTTTAGTTTCCGTCTACCAAATCCACTCGCAAGGCTTTAGTCGGCCCGAGGCTATAGTAGAAGACATTTACCTAAGATGCCACGCAGCGGGACTGAACTCAGAACCATATCGTTGTGAAGCAAGCTTCTTACAACACAGCGACGCCTGCGCCCTTAAAAAACAAAAGGTTTGTTTAAAGTTTTTGGGGGTTTTTTTGTTTTGTTTTATTCGGAAGATTCACTCTGTGCCCACTCCGTAAACCTCTCCCCCTCCGCCTCACGGTTGTGGTCCAAAGGGAAGAAGACAAGGACCGATACCGTATTCA
>NC_068992.1:40744026-40744968 GCF_001194135.2 Octopus bimaculoides | reverse complement strand
GCTCTAATGATTCTGTTGCCCTTCCATGTTCTTTAACGAGCACTTTATTTTGTCAAATGCAGAATGAATAGCAGTGTTAAAATCGGTAGGATTTGAACTCAGAACATCGTGAATTAGAACACACATTGAGAGGTTTTCTCTGAGGCTCTGAGTTGGTCAATTCATTAAATTAATATTAGTCTCATATTTTGGCACAAGGCCACTAATTTAAGGCAAGCGGGTAAGTCGATAAAATTGACGCCAGGATTAAAAGCAAAGTCGACCTCGGCGGAATTTGAACTTAGAACGTGTAGACAGACGAAATACCGCTAAGCATTTCGCCCAGCGCGCTAACGATTCTGCCAGCCCGCCGCCATATTCTTTAAATTGATAGTGGTCATTGTAAGCAGCAATTAAGGCCGAGAGCAGCAATGAACTAACTGAAAGAAGATGGATCAAGTAACAGATAATCGAGAACATGGTTATACAGAAAGCGATAGATGCTAGGTTCGAGACCAACCAGCTACTCATTTTTTTCTTTCTTGTTTTAAGTCGGTACCTTTATAATGTGTATATTAATAAAGTGTTTTTCAATACCACAATGTAATGTTTTAATTATGCAAATCAACTAATTATACGTCATTATCATCGTTAACATTATCATCGACATCGTCATGATAATGGTGGTGGTGCTGGTGCTGATAGTAATGATGGTTGTGGTTTTAATGGTGGTGGTGATAATGACAATGGTGATGATGATGATGATGATGATCATCATCATCATTATCATCACCATCTTCATCATCAACATCATTACCATCATCATCATCATCATCATCAACATCATTACCATCATCACCAACTTCATATTCATCAGCATCATCATAATCATCACCATCATTGTCATCATCATCATCATCATCATCATCATCATCATCATCATCATCATTGTCATCACCATCA
>NC_068992.1:40738073-40743049 GCF_001194135.2 Octopus bimaculoides | reverse complement strand
TATTTTTATTCCAGAACTAATACCAGACAGTTGTTGCTTTACACAAACTGTGGCTATGTAGATTATCTGATTGAAATATGTATAATGCTCAAATGTGTGTGTGTGTGTGTGTGTGTGTGTGTGTGTGTGTGTGTGTGTGTGTGTGTGTGTGGAGGTGGATAGAGAAAGAGAGTACGTGTATTCACTTATATATGCACATTGGTATTCATATATATACACACATTATATCTTAGATATTTTATGCACGAAGAGCGTATATAAAAAAATCTGAGATGATAAATTTGATATAGTTACATTACAGAGGGAAAAAAGGTGTCAATATATTATTCTCTTCTCACACAGAAACATAGACGAAATTATCTTGACTTGGTCATCTCAAAGGTCAATTACTCGTCATTCAGTTGCTCACAAGGACGAGTTATAGCAATCGCTATGTAAATCAAACACAAACTAGAACCTAGCTGAAAAAGTCTATTTGAATTTGCAAAACGTGCATTTATCGACATCGTTATTGAATAATGACAACTATGTGTATTATTTTATGCACAAGCAGCATTTGTTAGAAAATGTCTGACTGCCAATTTGACTACAGTAACTGCATCATATTTTTCTTCGCACATAAGAAAAGAAATAAAGATTATTGAGACATGCGTATTAGTCAGTTGGTTACTTACAGTTCTGCCAACGAAAACAGATTATAATAATCGTTACTTAAATCATTCTATATAAATCACTTTCATAACACAAACTAGACTCTAGATTTATTCACTAATTTTTCAGAAGCTGTAGTCTAATATACATTTTCTACACACGCTGTTTGTGCATAAAATATTACACATAGCTGTTCATTATCTAGAGTCGTCGATAAATGCACGTTTTGCAAATTCAGACAGCCTTTTTCAACTAGGTACTAGTTTGTGTTTGATTTACATAGCGATTGCTATAATTCATCCTCATGAGCAATTAAATGAAGGGTAATTGACCTTTGAGAATGACCAAGTCAGGATAATTTCGTCCCTAAACTTATTGGCTAATTTTTTTCAGAAGCTGTAGTCTAATATACGCAATTTGTGTATGAGAATTTGTTTTAAAATATGTATAGATTATTTAATCATACCGTAAACACTGCAGGCCATATAACTATTTTTATTTATAGGTTTACTTTATATTCTTTACTCTTTTTATTCATTCATTCAGTATTCCTCATTTTCAGTTCATTTCCATCTTAATACTTCTTCGCCTTCACCATTCTCTACGATAGAAATCCCTAAAAGAACCCTTTTTTTTTGGCATCGATTTGCGTTTTTTTGTTTCAAAGTTGAATCAAGTGTTCGTCACATTTCATCCTTGCTTCATAAATTCTTTCTCTAACAGGCACAAGGCCTGGAATTTGGAGGGAAGGCGGAGGGAGAGGACTAGTCGATTACATCGATTCCATTACTGAAACCCGAAAGGACGAAAGACAAAGTCGAACTTAACAGAATTGGAATTCAGACATAAAGCCCCACCCCCCAAAAAAATACCGCTTAACATTCTGTCTAAACTAGTGGTCTAAGCATTCTGCTGACGATTTAGATCTGTTTCATACATAAAATACGACGGGGGTGCTGAAAAGTTCAGGGCTGGTTGGGGACCCAACCTTCTGAGTTCTTTTACAGGGTTTAGAAAAACTGAAGGAGTGACGCAATAAGTGCGAATCTGAGAAGGGAAAATGTTGAATAAAATCACAATTAACTGATCCTCCTGTATTTTCTGTTACCCAAAGCCAGGAGCTTTTCAGCACCCATTTGTATATTTACATACACATATATATACTTATATATATATGTATACTTATATACATAGATGGGTACATATACAAATTTATACCAATAATAAAAAAAATAGTCGCATTTGGTTTCGTTAGTAAATGCCTAAATGACAGTTCAGATAAGCTAAGGTTTTCAGATAAATTAAACAAATCAGCTAACGAGCGCATTACAAATATAGGGTGTTCAAAAGGTCTCTCTGCAGTGATACCATCAACACCTACAGATATTGCTCATATATTGTCTATCCATTTGAAAGGGAAATTAATAATGCCTACTTTCAGCAAGATGGAACTTGCTGAAAAAAGGCACATACTTTTTTGCGCATCACCATGGTGCTACTTCAAGAGTCTTTCGGTGAACGGATTATTTCGAAGGGACTTTTGCCACCAAGATCACCTGATTTAACACCGCCAGACTTTTTTTTTTTTCTGGGGAACAAATAAATGATCAGTGTACAAGAATCGCCCGAAAACCATTAATGTGCTAAAAGATGCGTCAGACGCTCCAATATGTATTTCAAAACATGTGTGGAAGAGTTAAAACTTATGTACTGCAAATGAAGGACGACACTTTCAACACCTCTCATAAAATTTCTTAAAGTCTTGTAATGTCTAATATATTCTTTTGTAGTTTTATACCATCTTATAAATATTTGTTTTGCAATAAAATACTTACTGAGGAGACACGTCTCGAACACTTTGTGCAATTAGTAAGCTGAACAATCAAAATATGCAAACCTTTTCTCAAGTTCAAAATGTGAATTTGTTTTCGTTATCTGCATGCCATCGAAGGAGCTTTGTAACTTTGTTAGAAACCAGCTCCTTGCTTACTGGAAGACTTCAAATAATTAAAAACAGAAACCAACACACATACATATATACATACATACATACAAGGCATATATACATGTAAGCATAAGTTTTATAGCAGACGTTTTCTTTAAGACTTGATACTTTAAAGACAAAACTGCAATTATTTTTGTCTTTGTTTTTATATATTCTATGCAAATACATTTAGTTTTCGTTGGCAATTATAAGCGACAATTTGACAGCCAGAAATTCGCTTGCAAGCACTTTCGCTATATTAACCAGACTAACTGCCGTAACCATTTTCTTTAGTGTCATCTTACAAGGACAACTGAGTTATAAAAGAGTGCATGCATGTGTGTATGTGTGTTTGTGCATGTATGTACGTATGTATACATATATTTATATATGCATATATATATAAGTACATATATATATATATATATATATATATATATATATATATATATCGTCTGTAGAAAACATAAATCCGAGAAGAAGCACACTCCAAGATATAAAACCGTGTATATTTTAATGGGGAAAGCCGGCCTATGGGATCACCGCGGGCCTCCCGTCCACAAAGGGCCTAGCTCCGTGGCGCACTGTCAGACCCCAAAACCCGTTGGCCGGACAGGTCCAAGACCTCTTTAGGCCAGCAGGTTTTAGGGTCTTGCAATGCGCCATAGGGCTCGGTTCTTTGTGGACAGGAGGCCCAGAGTGATCCCAAAGGCCGACCTTCCCCATTAAAATATACATATTATCAGCATATTATCCTCCATTTTCTAATTGATATACAAATTTAGGGTAACCCCCCCTTTTTTTACCCGCTCCCATTTATTGCACATGGTATAACACTAGTGTAACAATAATTGGGTACACTCCCAGCAGTATATAGGATAGATACTATCCCTTAGTCGGTTGAATCCTCAACCCCTAACTCTCTCGCATATTTATATGTATATATATATATATATATATATATATATATATATATATATATATATATATATATATATGTATGTATATATGTATGCATATATAAACACCCACACACGTATGTGTATATATATATATACATACATACACACACACATGCGTGTGTGATGGATTAAGGGTGTGTGTAAGTTTTTTATAGTATTAAGGACATCTGTATGTTACGCCATCATAAATGTATATATGTTATGTTACTTTGTTGTGATTCCTAGTTAAGGATCTTGTTTAATTCTAACTGAAATTTAAATAACGCCGATGGCCCACACATTGCGAGAATGTTCTGCGCAGCTTTCGCGTTACCAATCAGTCACAATAATTCCGCAACGATATTATTTACATTGTCAAGTAATTAATTGTATTTAATGAGTCAAAGGATGTGGTTTAACGCCAACTGTTGTGAGAATGATATGGTTAATGTTGATGTTTCTGCTTCTCTGAGTCCAACATGGTCACCCAAGATGAGAGAAATAACAGTCAAATGTCTTTCACAAAATCTCCACGATATATATATATATATACATCAAAAGCAACACGGATTTTAAAGGTTATTGCAGTACGCACGTTTCATGCTACTCCATTTATTTAAGTAATGCGAGCATTACATTAAATGCTAAATACAGAGCAATCTTCAGCTGCATAAAAATGTAGAAAATTTACTGAAAATTTCATTTCAGCAGAAACGTGCGTACTGCAATAACCTTTAAAATCCGTGTTGCTTTTTTAATTTTTTTTTTGATCACCTTGTTTTTGAAATTGTTTGGATAATACCATACTATATTCTGGTGCCTAAACTTAAGTGCCACATTCAATTTTGAATCTATGTATATATATATATATATATATATATATATATATATGTATGTAAGTATGTATGTATGTGTGTATGTATTTATGAGTAGAATTGGGTTAGTTGAAATATGTTTCTGACATATTTCAACTCCTAAACGGCAAATACATTGCCGTTACCGTGGTGAATATATCTCTCTTATGGTAAAAATGTGTGAAAACACCCGGTTCGTTCAATGTCGCCATCTATTAGGAATCCCAGACATCGATGTTTCATGCTTCTTGGCTCTTGTCGATGAGATGTACTTAAGAGAGGCGACTCTGAACGGACTTATAAAGCCATAGCTTTATATCTGATTCAGTCAATCTGTTGACTGATTTGCGCTAATAGATCACCCGATCGAGATAAATAACGAAGTGTTAGTGCCAAGCAGTAGTTAGGTAGTATATTTGCCTTGTAGCAGTTGAAATATGTCACAAACATATTTCATCTAACCTAAATTCTGCTCATTCGTAAACACTGCTTATATATGTATATATATATATATATATATATATATATATATATATATATATATAT
>NC_068992.1:40735257-40737769 GCF_001194135.2 Octopus bimaculoides | reverse complement strand
TGTATATATATATATATATATATATATATATATATACATATATATATATATATATGTATATATGTGTATATATATATATATATACATACATATGCCTGTGCACGTGTGTGTGAGCGAGCGCGCACGTGCCTGTATGCATATTAGGTATACGCAATTCAGCCAGTATTTAACTAAAATAGCCATCCATGCATCATGCTTAATGTATACACACCGTCTATAGGCTAGCTACTTAATTACTACGGTACTTGTCTAGAGATCACATCTCTTACGGACGTGCTGTGTTTAAAAACACCATAAATATCAGGGAAAGACGAAATAAAAGAAGATAGGCATCGAAATTGAGGCCTAAATAAACGTTGCATAAATTTCCGTTTTAAACCTCTGTCTTCTTTGTGTGATTTCTGGTAACTGCTTTCCCATAAACGTCTCAAAATAGATATTTATGGAAACCAACGTGTCCGATGTTACAGTGTGGGTTGGTTTTTTGCGGTCGTTATTGTAAAACGATGTATTGTATGGTAAAACTAATTATTCCATATAATTTTTACACTTGGTTTTTCGTTTATATTGAATACAAATATTTGTTAATTTTCTGCTTTTTCTCTGGTCCATTCAGACATTTTTTCTTTTATTTATTATTTTCTTGTTTAGTTGTTTGATACAGAGTTTTATTTCGGTTGTGCGTGGTTTCAGTGTATTGTCTTGGAGATTGTCTCTGGTTCTTATGACGTTTGCTATTTTGGTGCATTGTTGAGGTTGTATATTTTGTTGGCGTCCTATTTTTTTTTCTTTTTGCTTTGTGACATTTTATTTCTTTGTTTTTTTTTTTTAGTCTATAATTATTTTGTTGAATCCATGTCTACGTGCATAATTCTATTGCTGTCAAAGTCTGAAGACCTAAACACTGTTTTTAGATTGAGTTCGTCCATTGTGCTTCTCATTTAACGTATTAAAAGTGCTTTTGCTTTCTTTCATGAAACGTGCGAATTACTGGTAATGGTAATCCTTTGGTGCTTCGAAGTTGAATGCGGTGAGAATTGTCGGGGGCTCCGAAGAAAGTTAGAGAAATATTTAACAAGAGTTTAAGGTAGTTATGTATGCGGAGAAGAAATTGATATCTGGGGGAGAAAGATTGTTAAGGTTTTAGCAGTGAGTATGTATATATATATATATATATATACATATAGACACATATATGTGTGTATGTATGTATGTGTGTATGTATGTATGTATGTATGTATGTATGTATGTATGCATGTATGTATGTATGCATGCATCTATTTATGTATGTATGCATGTATGTACGTATGTATGTCAGATAAACATAGTACAGGCTCAACGGTTATCTAAGAATAGCACGGGTACGCAGAAATTCCGGAATGGTGTCCGGTGTACTAGAAGACCACTGGGAGTGGGGCACCTCTCAGCTTCTGTTGAAGCATGTCTCTAGAAGAAGGTCACTCTGATATAAAACCAGATATGCAGGGAATGGCATTGGACATTTTGGGGATCTTTGGTTTGTGCTAGAGATCATGGCTCTCCCACATTCCTGAGCCTGCGACCCATATTGGCACCAGACATCTCGCTCTCGCTTGTCTCTGGATAATGTCAATAGAGAGGAAAGGGTCACTGAGGTGTCGTACAAGCCTTTTGGACCTAAAACTCTGCACAGGCATTACTGACCTCTGCTCGATGTGTGTATGTATGTATGTACGTATGTATGTACATTCATGTTGCCTACGTTTGTAAATGCCCTGAAAGAGGAACAGTAAAAGATATGCAAAATTTTTCTAAAGTACGCCATGTAACTTTTCACCGTTGTTGATGTTTAAATTCCAGAAATGGAGATTTATTTCTTTGTTAGAAAACAGAGAACAGTTCCTCCTTTATAGAAAGAATTTTGAATAATTGCAATACAAAGATAACGTACATAAATGCATAGACACACGCATATATATATATCTGTGTGTGTGTGTGTGTGTGTGTGTGTGTGTGTGTGTGTGTGTGTGTATGTGTGTGTACAAATATATAAGTATGGCGTAAATATACATACGTGTGCTCACACAACCAGATACAGTCATTAATACTTAGACGCACACATATGTTTATATACTCTTATATATACACACACCTACGCACTCATGTTATCACAACACTGTATAAATCACATATGCGCATGTGAATATATGTGTATGTACGATATAGTCATTTACAATATCATAAATATGCATGTATGTATATACACAAATATGCATACATATATATATATATATATATATATATATATATGCATGTATGTATGTATGTATATATGTATGTATGTATATTCTGACGCTAATGCATGTAGACGAATACCTAGATATATCAAGACTCAAACAAGAAATCTTTGTCACATTCTTTGGGACTTGCTTTCCATCCTGATAAAATAGAACTTAAATATATTCCAAGAATGACACAAGTATAAATATACACACATGCATGTGTGTGTGTATATACATATATATATATATAT
>NC_068992.1:40732518-40734939 GCF_001194135.2 Octopus bimaculoides | reverse complement strand
TTGTATGTATTTGCGAACATGAGTACATATATGTGCGTGTTTGTGTGTGTGTGCTTGTACATATGTGTATGCACATATGTATATATACATAATTATATACACATACATACATATGTGTGTGTATGTATGTATATAAACATACATATATGCACATCTTTATGCATATATGTATATATACATAGATTTATATATATATGTATGCATGTGTATATGTGTATATATATATATATACATATATATATATATATATATGTATAGGTATGTTTGATGAGTGCCAACGCACGAAACTCTCGGACCTTGAGTCACTCTGTTGCTTCTATTAAATATTAATATGGCTGTGTGTGTATTTTCACGTGCACAGGCATACAGACACACACACAGACACAAACACATAGACGCATACATGCGTACGAACGTATATATATATATATACACACACAGAATGTAAGTCTAATGTTTAAATTGAAAAATGTATTTTATAAAAACACACATATATTAAATAGCAGATAACACTAATAAAATATAAATAAATGTAATGCCAGCAATAAATACCCACATAAATAAATTCAAATTAAACACAAATAAAATTTTGAAAAAGTAAAATAAAAGATAAATATTATGAAGGAGGTGGGTCTGGACTCTTTTCATTTTTTTTTTGTTCTTCCCTTAATTCTTTTTTTATGTTTCTTTTCTTATATAAATTCTTCCGTGCACTTTACATCACACGCTCCCGCACCACCACCACCAACATCCGGGCAACAGGTCTGTGCCAGCGGCATTCCTTTGATGTTATGTTAGGTGTTATGGAGGGTGAGCCACATGGAATCATTTTTGTTATAAATCACATCCCAGCCTCAGCTAATTCCGGCTAACATTACAATTTACAGAAATACTGTCCTCCAGACTCGATAGAAAACACATTTGCTTAAGTCACTGCTCGATATTGTTCTTGCAGAATGTAAATATTTTTTGGTAATACCACCACTATTGTTTACGTGTGTGGGTGTGTGTGTGTGTGTGAGAGAGAGAGAGAGAGAGAGAGAGAGAGAAGGAGAGAGAAAGAGATTGGGTTGTTCTCTGTGTGTATTTGCAAGTGTGTGTGTGTATTTGCGTGCGTGTATGTGTGTGTGCGTGAGTGTGTGTACAAACACGGTTCTCCTTCACTGTTTTCAGCTGTGTATATAAATATGTGTATATGAAAATATATAATCTAGAAGGTTGAAAAATAACACACGAGTTGATACGTATAAGAAAAATAAGACAAGGTAGAAAATGCTAAAATAATTTTCGGATCTGTTCAGTTTCGCGCACAGATATTTTTAATTAATTTTTTTTAACTAAACAGTTTCAAACTTCGTATACTGGTGGAATTTCTCACCCAGAACACGGTTTACTTCGAGCATTTTTGACAAAATTTCGTATTTTAGAAGTTATTTCGTATTAGAGTTTATTTTGGGTAATTTGGGCCAATCATCGGCGTGTATTCAGTTGAAGAAAGCTACTGCTGTTTGCGATAGTAATCGAAGAGGAACAACTTCCGGGTCATCTCTATACCTCCACACACAACCTTCTTAACAATGAAGCCTTCGACATCATCCTCCAGAACATTCCTCTACTAAAGAAGGGGACCAGGGAATGAATCTAATCTTCTAAACACACACCACCACCATAAAGAGCAAAAGACAACCCAAGTCAATGAAAAGTCTTCAAACACAAGCCCAAGTACTCGTCAACAGCATTAAAACCGTCGGTAAAAATGCGGAAGAACTAACTGTGGTATATGTGTCAACCTAATAGAGGGATTGGAGTTCTCCTTCAAACAAGGTCAACGTTTTACAGTGAAAAACAACTTCACATGTGCTTCGAAAAACCTAATATATGTGTTAACTAGCTCAGGGTGTCCAAAACCAAAAACAGTCTACGCCAGAGGATAACCTTAAATAGATCCCAGATTAAAATTCGGGAATACAGAAAAATAGCATTTAGCGAACACATCGACATTTGCGCCACTAACGAACAACCCAACTTCAGAATTTTTCCCTCTATAAATTCAGGGGCGATACAACCTATAATCAGCGCATTAGCAAAGAGTAAATTTATCACAAAATATAAACCCCTTTGAATACGTCCACCACAAATGACTCTATAACAAGGGCCTTAGAATAATACCCACGCAAATATTAAAAACGATATATTCAGAACAGTCACTACCCATGAATTTATTCAGAACAATTCCAATCACTACTGCTATAACCAAAATAGGTCACTTTTAGGTCACTTGACCATTGAGAAGATTCTAAGAAGATTCTACCAACAGTCTACTACTGTCATACCACTCCCATCTTCTTCTTCTTCTTCTTCTTCTTCTTCTTCTTCTTCTTCTTCTTCTTCTTCTTCTTCTTCTTCTTCTTCTTCTTCTTC
>NC_068992.1:40729580-40731085 GCF_001194135.2 Octopus bimaculoides | reverse complement strand
TATATATATATATATGGATACAGGACGTCACCAACTGTATAAGCAACATGAAAGTGTTAAATACGTAAACAACGAGAGAAAAAATGGAAAATAGGACAAGTAAACACAGAGAAACGACCCTTCATCAGTTGTCAGCTGTCTGTCTACTCATTTCGAACATTCAACGACAATATGAGTGTTCAAAGACAGTTGCTCCCATAAATTGTAAAATAAGATTTAGGATTTATTAAGGGTCAAGTTGGGAGCAAAAACAGGACAGTGGAGACATACAAGGAAACCGAACGCAAAGAAATATGGAGGGTCGTTAGACCAGAACGAGAGAAAAATAGTGAACGCTAGGCGAAATGTTTTCTTTGAAAAGAGAAAAGATAGAAGAGAGAGAAAACCTCCAGTCCTTTGAGATAAACTCTACAGACACAGATGTGCTGTCAAACGGGCTTGTCTGAGATGGTCGCAGAGCGACGAAACCGTTTTGTTTGCACTCATCCAGAGTTTGGGTATTGCTGACTTGTGGAGTTATGTCGAACAGCTGCTGCCACGTGTGGGACGGATCCGTCTATCAGCCGAGTCCATAATGATGATTGCCCCGCCGCCCTCCTCTAATCGGGCAGACAAGACAGTCTTCGATTGTCTGGTGGGTGTGGCGAAAGAAGTTCTCTGGTGAACGAGGCTGAAAGGAATGAGGACAGAAACATTCCTCTCTGGTAAAGCCCTCATCAACTTTTTCAAGTTTCACTTAAAAAGGAAATAGGAGGGTGGAGAGGGAGGTGCTGTCCTCGAATGAATTTAGTAAAAGGTGGGTGAAGGTTGCGCAAATGGCAAGAGTGGATGGTACCACTCTCAGTGTAGACCTGTGAGTCGGAAGAAAGGATTTGAAGAGGGCACTCGTCCTTGGTATTCAGGATGGTGGGGTTCCTCGATTATCCCAAGAGGTCCTCCTGTATTAGGCGGATCACTTTTCCTCCTCTTCTCCTTCTAGTGTCGTAAACTATGTATACTTCCTTTCTACACGTGTATAACGTGTATACTGTTTTGTTTTGATTTTATCATTCCATCATATGTAAACTCCCACACTTTATGCCTGGCTTTGTATTGTCCCCTTCATCTTTCGCCCTGGTGGCAAATAAAAGAAATCATTATTGTTATTGTTATTGTTATTATTATCATCATCATCAGCATCATTATTTTCTCCTCTATTTCAAGAATGTGGTTTCAGCCATTAATATTTCCTTAATGCTAACATATACTGAGTCTGTTGATTCTATTAACCGGATGTTGTTTTTACATAAACTTTCTCCTTTCCCTTTTTCTTGCGAGCAGTACTCTTCGCTCTTTTTCTTTTTCTCACATTTTTTCTGTCCTTTTTGTTTCAATTTTCTTCCTGTCGTCTCACATTGTTATATGCATATATACATACATACAAATATATACATGTATACATAGATACGTACATACATGTATATATATATATATATATATATAGATATAGATATATATATATATAT
>NC_068992.1:40728000-40729076 GCF_001194135.2 Octopus bimaculoides | reverse complement strand
ATATATATATATATATATATATATATATGTATGTATGTATGTATGTATGTATGTATGTATGTATAAATACGTAATATACTTAATATACAAATATATATGTGTGTGCGCGTGTGAATGCGCCTTTATGCATATGTGTATATATATATGTGTGTGTGTGTGTGTGTGTGTGTGTGTATGTATTATAAAATAATAATAATAATAATAATAATAATTACACACGGAGAGTCAAAAAATTATTGCAGTCAAAGCTGAATTCCAAAAAATCTTATTGAAACAATAAATTCATGAGGAGTGCCCTTAATCAGAAATGGAGTTGGAATTGTAGACTGGACCAAAAACGATATAAAGAAACTTGACAGAAAAATTAGGAAGTTGTTGACGATGTATGGGGCCCACCATCCGAAAGCTGATATCAGCCAGCTGTACTTGAGGAGAGAACACGGTGGAAGAGGCTTATATATAATTAAACCCAAAAGAAAACGAGGGGGAAAACTCAAGGAAAACACAGCGCGAGGACGTGGTACGTGCAAAATATCAATAAGACATTAACGGAAGGAAGGAAAGGGTGTTTTACGTCTCGAGCAAAGCTCTTCTTCAAAAACAGGAGACAGAGGAAAGTCCAAGAGAAAAGGAAGACGGAGGAAAAAAACATATAGTTACATTTTGCAACAGATATATCTATATGCATGTATGTACGAATATACAAATAAATAAATGTATGCTTATATATATATATATATATATAAGACCAAATAAACCAGTAAAAATAATAAGATAATTTCAAATCCTGAATTTCTGGCTTTGCATAAATGCTCTGCCTTCATCAGTGAAATATACTCAAGTACATAAATACAAATACATGTATATAAACAGTATACTTACATATACGGACGTATACATACATATATATGCACTTATATATATATGCACTTATATATATATATATATGCAAATAAATGAATAACAAAATGATGGACATGCGTCACTTCATTACAAATGTTTCAGCGGATTTCGACTAAAGGTGTTGTTTACACGTTGATTTAGATCCTACCTGGTGCCTATCATTTAAGTATTCT
>NC_068992.1:40725224-40727879 GCF_001194135.2 Octopus bimaculoides | reverse complement strand
TGTGTGTGTGTGTGTGTGTGTGTGTGTGTGTGTGTTTATTTCTGTTTTTAATCACTTGAAGTTTTCTTGTAAGGAAGGTCCTGGTTTCCAATAAATATACAAAACTCCATCGCTGGAATAACGAAAACAAATCAACCTTTTGAACATATGAAAAGTCTTGCATATTTTTATTGTTCCGCTTACTAATTGTATTTGTAAAGTTGCTATTGGCTGGTTGATTTAATTTTTCTGAAATTCCCAGCTTTTCCAGATTTTCACTTAAGCATTTATTTATGCCAAAAAGAGTTCCAATTAAATGATTGTACGTGTGTACGTATGAATGTACGTACATATGTATAAAGGGAGCTGTGTTGTAGATACAGAGAGATATAGATGGAAAATAAAGAGAAAAAGAGAGATAAGCAAAAAGAGAGAGATTGCTGTAAAGCTCTGTGTACATATTCAATCAAATATGAGTGACAATCTTAACATTTCAATGAAAACAAAGACAGCAAAGTTTGAAAATTCAATTTCTCTTGATGAAAGTATCTGTCTATCGTCTGCCTGATTACGTCAAAATGGCCGCCATCTCCAGTCAGAATTATGACATTTCTTATATCTTTATAAATCTGATCTCTTCGCTAAAATTCAAAGCTTCTTAAAGCTGTCATATTGATGTCAACAGTAGCTTGTAATTATAATATAGATTTCTCAGCGCTTATCGCTAAGAATTTCTAATTAAAATATATATCAGGTTTACCGTAAGATACCGGTTAGTATTACCCTTGTACATGCTTAGACGCTGGACGAACTTAGGAAGGAATTCCAAATCAGCAATTGTAAGTCATATATCTCTCTCGCTCTTCTTCCCTCTCTCCCTCACTCTCTCTTTCTCCCTATCTCCCTCTCTCCCTCTTTCTATCTTTCCCTCCCTCTCTTTCTCTCCATATATATATATATATAAGTCCTGGGGGTCGATTTCCTCGACTAAAGGCGGTGCTCCAGCATGGCTGCAGTCGAATGACTGAAACAAGTAAAAGAATAAAAGAATATGTGTGTGTGTGTGTGTGTGTGTGTGTGTGTGCATCTATTTGTCGATCTCGCCTTGGCGCTCTCGCTCTGTGTCGTATATATATTCCTTCATATCACGTACACACACTTATATGCTCAATGTGTGAACCTCTGAGTTGCAGTGGAGGGAATATCAATTTATGTATATGCATATGCATATAGTGGAGGCACAATGGCCCAGTAGTTAAGACAGCGGAATCGCGGTCGGAGGATCGCGGTTTCGATTCCCAGACTGCGCGTTGAGTGTGTTTATTGAGCGAAAACACCTAAAGCTCCACGAGGCTCCGGCAGGGGGTGGTGGCGACCCCTGTTGTACTCTTTCGCCCAACTCTCACTCTTCCATCTTGTTTCTTGAGTAACGCTGCGATGGACTGGCGTCCTATCCAGCGGGGGGGGGGGCAACACATACGCCATAGAAACCGGGAAACCGGGCCCATGAGCCTGGCTAGGCTTTAAAAGGCGAAAAAAAATTGCATATATGTGTGTGCGTGTGTATATGAATGTGTATGTATGCGTATGTGTGCGTGTCTAGAGAGAATAATAGATAGAAAGAAAGATAGAGACATGCGTATATATGTATATATATATATATATATATATATATATACACACGAAAATAGGTTTATATATCATACATAACTATATATACGTGTATATAGAGATGGTACGGAAACAAATGTAACTTATAATTAAAGATGCTAATGTTCTTTGTCAGCTACTTTTCATTGGATATGCGTGTAATATATATGTATATGTATATGTATATATATATGTAAATATATATATATGTGTGTGTGTGTGTGTGTGTGTGTGTGTGTGTGTGTGTGTGTGTATTTGTGCGTGCGTATGTATGTATATATGTTTATACAGGATATATACCATATATAGCTATATATATATATAAATAGATATATATGCATATATTTAAGAATACAGACAGATATACATTTAAAGCAAATAAAAATGTGTGTGAGTATACATATGCATGTATATATGGTTGTGCGTGAGTGTGTATGCACGTATATATATGTGTGTGTGTGTGTGTGTGTGTATGAGTGTGTGTATCTGTGCGTGTGAGTGTGTGCATTTGTGTATGTGTGTATGTGTGTACGCATCTATATGTACACATTTTTATATATATGGAAAGATATACAGCTAAATCCATGCATATATATAATACATTATGCATTATAAGTATTACGCATTATATTAATGTATACATACATATATACATACCTTCACATGCATACATACATGGATACACATACATACATGCATATAATATGTATGCAGGCATACATACATACATACACACACACCTACATACATAATACATACATACATACACACATACATACATACTTACATACACACATACATACATACATACATACATACTTACATAGACACGTACATGCACGCATGTAGATGCCAGAGATGGCCATATGCCATCCACTTGTCTCAACTCCATTAATAAACTTAAATAACAAGACAAAACTAAACCAAATTCCATCCCAGAAGCCAAAAGAATCTCCACCCAACACCCCCCACAACCCAGCACCCCTCAGCCCCCACCCCTCAGCCCCCACCCTTCACCTACGAACC
>NC_068992.1:40721027-40723443 GCF_001194135.2 Octopus bimaculoides | reverse complement strand
ATATATATATATATATATATATATACATACATTTACATACATATACATACATATACATACATACATATATATATATATATATGGTAGCTGCGTCTGTGCGTGTGAATCAAAATGTTTATATATTTAAGTGCCTGCATGTTTATAGTGAGAACTATGTGCGGTGTGTATGCGGACACATTCATTTATAATTGCATTTATAAACACACAGATATATAAATCATTCATTTACACACATACACACAGACAAAGCGCGCGCGCACACACACACATACACACACGCGCACATACACACATACACATACGCGCACATACACACATACACACACGCTACTACTCTAACCGAACATTTACACCAGTACACATCCACCCAAAGATATAAAACACACCTACACACACACACACACACGCACACGCACACACACACGCATACACACGCTCACGCGCGCACACACACAATATGTTGGCCATTTTGCGATAGAAAGCTTCAAGCCTGCCATTTTGTTGATTCAGCTGTTTAGAAGAAAATTCTTACAAGATTCTAACAAGGTTTTCTAAATTTATTCTTTTGGATCTCTCTAGCTTTCCCTTAAATGTGTGTGTGTGTGTGTGTGTGTGTGTGTGTGTGTGTGTGTGTGTGTGTGTGTGTGTGTGTGTGTGTGTGTGTGTGTGGTGTATTTGTGCTGTTTCATAAAACCTAATTTTTTTAATTATTTTTCTGGTACCCCATATAATTTTTATGTTGTTTGTTTTTATATTTATTTACTTAATCATTCAATTGTCTCTGGTGGAATGACCCTTACTGAAACACGGTTGCCAATTCTTTCTGGGGGTTTTTTTTTCGTCAACGATATCACGTGATGTTCCTCTTATTATTGTTATTGCTATTAATGCTTTCAAATTTTCGCACAAGGCTTAGCTGGTACTCGGCGGAATTTGAACTCAGAACGTAAAGACGGACGAAATACCGCTAAACATTGAGCAAGTTTTAAAAGAAGGGTTGGGGCTAGTCTATAACATCGACCCCAGTGTTCAACTGGTACTTATTTTATCGACCCCAAAAGAATGAAAGTCAAACGCTACCTCGGAGAATTAAGAATGTAAACAACGGGAAAAATGTCACGATGCATTTTGTCCGATAATGATCCTGCCAGTTCGTGGCCTCCTTGTTCTTACTAATTATATATATTCTTTAATTTGTTTGACTGCAATTAGTCGAAGAAATCGACTCCAGGACTTTGTAAGCCTAGTACTTTTCCTATTAGGCTCTTTTGCCGAACCGCTAAGTTTCGGGGACATAAACACACCAATATCGGTTGTCAAGCAATGATAGTGGGACAAAGACACACAAACATACACATACATATATACATAGATACGGGCTTCTTTCAGTTTCCATCTACCAAATCTACTCACAAGGCTTTAGTCGGCCCGAGGCTATAGCAGAAGATACTTGCCCATGGTGCCACGCAGTGGGACTGAACCCGGAACCATGTGGTTGGTAAACAAGCATCATACCACACAGCCACACCTGCGCTTATATTTATATTTTTGCTGTCATTGGTGTTTATCTTACAGTCTTTCCTCCTCTACTTTTCTCTCCTGTCCTTTGTTCTTCTTTATCAGTTTTCTTACTTGAGAATGTCTCTCACAAATGCCTTCTTTCTATCTTCAATTCGCTATGGTTACCTGAATAAATCGACAGACTTATCCTTCTTCTGTTATTTTATCAGACTGATCAGGAGCTAAAAATACAATAAAAGCAGCCGACACAACGGACAGTTCTGAAATAGCTATGTCCTTAACTATTTATGCTTCAGTCGCAACACCCCTGCCTGCCTTTCTTCTCTGATTTTGTCGATTCAAAGATTTATAGTTCAACTCTAGACTTCAACATTACACGCATCTATTCATACACTGTCTCTGTTCTAATGTTTTCTCCCCATATTTTCTATAAGGAATATGACTACGGGAGATATTGAGGGTCGATCTAACACCTCCAAATACTCTCTCAATAGAGTGTGCCTCTGGCCACCTACAGCAATACATTATACTTCTCTAATTCTCTCCAAGTTATATACATATAATGTGTGTGTGTATGTGTGTGTGTGTGTGTGTGTGTGTGTATGTGTGTGTATGCGCGCGCGTGTGTATGTAGGCATGGCTGTGTGGTAAGAAGCTCGCTTCCCAAACTCATGGTTCCGGATTCAGGCCATCTGCGTGGCACCTTGGGCGAGTGTCGTCTACTATATCCTCGGCCCGACCAAAGCCTTGTGAATGAATTTGGTAGACAGAAACTGAGACAAATCCGTCGTATATATACTTGTGCGGCGGGGGGTGGGGGCTGTGTATGTGTGTGTGTGTGTGTGTTGTCCCCTACCATCGCTTGACGACCGATGTTGGTGTATTTACGTCCCTG
>NC_068992.1:40717424-40719622 GCF_001194135.2 Octopus bimaculoides | reverse complement strand
TATTATATTCCACACCAAAAACACAAGACTTCATTACGAAAGATAAATTCCTCGCAACAAATACCAAAAGTAAAAATAAAAATAATTCCCTAAAAATATTTTTCGCGAAGCCTTTTGAACTTCGATGTAAATGAAGATTTCATCAATTGTGTTGGAATGAATTTTACCATTATGTGTGTGTGTGTGTGTGTGTGTGTCTGCGAGCGCATGTGTGTCCGTGTGTCTGCGTGTGTTTGTGTTTGTGTCTGTGTGTGTCTGTGTGCCCGCGTGCGCATGTGTGTCCGTATATGTGCGTGCACATATGTATCTGTGTGGGTATCTATGTGTGTGTGTGTGCGCGTGTGTGTGCGTGCGTGTGTGTATCTGTGCGTATCTGTGCGAGTGTACATGTATCTGTGTGTGTGAGTGTTTGTGTATCTATATGTGTATGTGTATGTGTGTTTGTGTGTGTATGTGTGTGAATTCACGAGCATGTGTGTGTATGTTGGCTGTTTATGTGTATTTTGTGTGCGCGTATGTGCGTGCTTATGTGTCTGTTTGTGACTGTGTATATGTCTGTGTATGTATATGTGCATATGTGTGTGTGTTTGTGTTTGTGTGTGTGAGTGTGTGCGTGTGTGTTTAGGTATGTGTGTGTGTTTATGGTTGCGTGTTAATTAGTGTGTGTATGGTTGTGTGTTGGATATAATGCCTTGCGATAATTTTTCTTTTCTGAATCAAATCTCTTGGAGATCAAATACCGCCGAGATCGACCTTGCGTTTCGTCCTTTAGTGATCGATAAACGAGACTACCAACCAATGTAATAGGCTAACACTCTCTCCTTGGAATTCCTTGCCTTTACCAAAATAAGAAAACTATTCTGTTTATTATCATTCCATTTCCACCGAAACATCATGCTATCGCGTGTGTGTGTGTGTGTGTGTGTGGGTGTGGTTTTGTTTTGTTTTGGGATCTGATACTTGGCTTAAAATTAGGGGTACTACTGGCAGCAGTATACTAAAAAAAAACTGTTTCAGAATTAAGGCTATATATTAACGAAGGCAGAGTAAACGGCGATTCACTTATTTCAGTATTCAAAATAGCAGTAATACGCGTCGTTGATCCAGTAATTACTTTTACTGTTTCTCGAGAGCCACAGTCAAAGTATCATATGTATAATTCACTCCTCCTGTATGTATGTATTTTTACAAGAGAAATATATGTAATAATTGACGTAGAAAATGATCAATTTTATACATGAACTTCTGTTTGTTTATTATATGACAATAATAAGTGAATTGTATGTGTTATTTTATTTATTAATATAGTAATGGCAATTATATAATATTGTTATAAGAGAAAAACGTAAAAATTTAAGTAGGAAAAAGTTCAAATTCATGAATTTGTGTTTGTTTATTATACATGATAATAATGAGTAAGTTGTCTGTGTTATTTTATTTATCAATACAGTAATGGCAACCATATAATACAGTTCATTTAAAGAGGTAATTTACTCAATCTTGAATGTATTGATAGTAATGGTAAATTAAGTTGTTGAAGTATTCTTGTGGCATTAAGAGTGAATATTTCTTTATAAACAGTGTCTTTTTGTTTTATTTCGGGGTGCATAAGCAAAAAGATTTGCTTTTTCTCCCACACGTGATGCTCCAACATAAAGTTGGCCATGTGAAGAGCATGGTTCTTGAAGTTGCAATCCAGCAACTTTTAGTATTTGGCCCCGGCTTTAATTAATGCTCATGGCAAAAGAAACACGGATAGGGAACTGTAACCGCTTAAATTGGAATGGGACATTAAATCGTATAACTGGTATGCAAGGAATGAAGATGGTCTCACCTTTACCACAACCAGAGACAATATTTACCTCAATGCAGTTCTTCATGGTTTGTGCACAATTAATCTGGTACCATTGCATAATTTGGGTTGGGACAAATTATGTAATAGCATAGTAAGAGTCCGTTCTTTCAGCTGAAGACAACGACGAGCTGTACTTGGTGGTTGTAGCGAGTTAAAAAATTCGATCGGGTAGTTAACCATATCCTCATCGCTCGCTCACAGATCCAATCTGTATTGTTGTAATTATGAACAAGATTAGGAAACCACGATCGAGCAATCAAGAGGGCAAACTCTAATCACTAGGCCATGCATCCTCACATGCACACACACACACACACACACACACACACACACACACACACAC
>NC_068992.1:40709433-40709834 GCF_001194135.2 Octopus bimaculoides | reverse complement strand
TATATATATACATATATAGGCGCAAGCGTAGCTGTGTGGTAAGAAGCTTGCTTCCTAATCACATGGTTCCAGGATCAGTCCCACTGCGTGGCACCTTGGGCAATTATCTTCTACTATAGCCTTGGACCAACCAAAGCCTTGTGAGTGGATGTGGTAGACGGAAACTGAAAGAAGCCCTTCGTATGTATATAGATAGATAGATAGATAGATAGATAGATAGATAGATAGGTATGTAGGTAGATAGATAGATAGATAGATAGATAGATAGATAGATAGATAGATAGATAGATAGATAGATAGATAGATAGATATACGCATGTGTATGTGTGTGCTTGTGTTGGTGCTTTTTCTCCCACCATCACTTGACAACCGATGTTGGTGTGTTTATGTCCCCGAAACTT
>NC_068992.1:40707706-40709089 GCF_001194135.2 Octopus bimaculoides | reverse complement strand
AAATGTATGTATGTATATATAGAGAGAGAGAGAATAAGAGAGAGAGATTTATATATACACATACATGTGTATGTTTGTATGTATGTATATGTGCGTGTGTCTTCGTGCTTGTGTTTGTCCACCAATTTGCAACCGATGTTAGTTTGTCTACGTCCCCGTGACCTAGCATTTAAGGCAAAGGAACCAATCCTATAAGTACTACACTAAACAAATAAGTATTCGGCTCGATTTCTTTGACTAAGCCCTTGAAGACGGTGCTCCAGCATGACCGCAGTCCAATGACAGAAACAAATAAAAGAAAAAATTAAAAGTCCCGATATATTTAAAACTGATAGTTTAGATAAACACAGTTTTTACTTCAAATTGATTTAATTTAGTTACGCATCGCAATTATGTAATCATGCATTTGTCAGTGTTTATCTTAATGAAACAGCTGTTTAGAAACACTTTAAATATGAACAATATGTGAATTTATGCTTTTCTGCCCTTAAAGAACGTTTATGTATATACATGAAAGTCGACCCCAATTGGATTTACATGGTTTAACGATCTGCTATTAAGTTTTTAATTACTGTCCATTTATTCGCTGATGTTTATACATCAATTTAAAGACATGGTATTTGCCGATATCATCGACCACAGAATTTAACTTATACTTATTTTATCGACCCTGAAAAGTGAAAGGCAAACAGAATTTGAGCTTAGAGAATAAGGAGTCGGAAAAAATATACAGTAAGATATTTCTTCCAACGCACTAAGGAATCTACCAATTCACTACTATTCTGGATCTAAATAATCCTTTCTACTAAAGGCACAAGGCCTGAAATTTTGTGGGGTGGAGACTAGTCACTGGTACTTAATTTATCGACTGCGAAAGGATGAAAAGTAAAGTCGACCTCGACGGAATTTGAACTCAGAACGGTAAAGACGGACGAAATGCCGTTGACCATTTCGCCCAGCGTGCAAACGGTTCTGCCGGCTCGCCACATTTCTGAATCTAAATAATAAAATTAAATTCTGTGAGGAATGTACAACACTTCTTTGTCCGTCTGTCATCTCAAACCTGAAGATTAAAGACGCGGGAAACTCTGCTCCCCATGGTGGTATTATTTTACTTTTTCTGTCACATTATAGGTGGGGGGGGGGCTTGTATATGTGTATATGTATGTATGCGTAGTTAATATTACGCTTGAATGTGTGTGTGTGTGTGTGTGTGTGTTCTATTTTAATGTTCATTTATTGAGCACCTTACGATCATATTCCTCATGTCAGGGCGGCAAAAATATGTTTTTGTGTTTTTGTTGAAGTTTCTACTTCTCAAGTCTTCACTTCTCTCTCTCTCTCTCTTTCTCTCTCTCTCTCTCTCTCTCTCTCTCTCTCTCT
>NC_068992.1:40697393-40698158 GCF_001194135.2 Octopus bimaculoides | reverse complement strand
TATATATATATACATACATATACATACATATATATATATATATATATACATACATGTATACATATATATGTGTGTACGTATGTATGTGTGTGTATGTATAAGACAAAGCTTGTGATCCCTCCTTCAGCAGCCACAGTAATCAGATTGCAAGTTAAACTGTGGTGCAAGTGTATATACCCCAGCTGTTAATACACCTCATACACAAACATCACCACCACTACCACCGGTACCACCCTTTCACCACCACCGTCAATACCGCTATCACTACCACTCCCACTACTGCCAATACTATTAGCACCACTAACGATATTAGCCTCCGCCGCCACCACTTCTCGCAGCAACACCACCACCAACATGATCACCGCCACCACCACCGTGAACCCTATTGGTGCCACTGCTACAAACAGAAAAACACCAGCAGAATGACTATCAACCCCACCACCAACAACACCATTAATATTCTTTTCTACTCTAGGCACAAGGCCCGAAACTTTTAGGGAGGGTGCCAGTCGACTAGATCGACCCAGTGTGCAACTGGTACTTAATTTATCGACCCTGAAAGGATGAAAGGCAAAGTCAATCTCGGCGGAATTTGAACTCAGAACGTAACGGCAGACGAAATACCTATTTCGTTATTGCCCACAAGGGGCTAAACATAGAGGGAACAAACACGAACAGACGAACGGATTAAGTCGATTACATCGACCCCAGTGCGTAACTGGTACTTAATTTATCGACCCCGAAAGGATGAAAGGCAAAGTCGAC
>NC_068992.1:40696260-40697383 GCF_001194135.2 Octopus bimaculoides | reverse complement strand
GTCGACTAGATCGACCCAGTGTGCAACTGGTACTTAATTTATCGACCCTGAAAGGATGAAAGGCAAAGTCAATCTCGGCGGAATTTGAACTCAGAACGTAACGGCAGACGAAATACCTATTTCGTTATTGCCCACAAGGGGCTAAACATAGAGGGAACAAACACGAACAGACGAACGGATTAAGTCGATTACATCGACCCCAGTGCGTAACTGGTACTTAATTTATCGACCCCGAAAGGATGAAAGGCAAAGTCGACCTCGGCGGAATTTGAATTCAGAACGTAACGGCAGACGAAATGCCGCTAAGCATTTCGCCCGGCGTGCTAACGTTTCTGCCAGCTCGCCGCCTTCAACACCACTAATATTATCACCACCATCATTATTAATATTATTAGTACCACTATTATCGTTAACAGCCACCGTTACCCCTACTATCAGCAGCGCCAACACAAATACTCTTAGTGGCGCTCCGAAGGTAACGTCAACCATCACCGCCACCACCACCTCACGCCCCAACGCCATCACAGCTAGAACCTCTTCCCTTCCACCAATAGCTTCATGATTCTCACTTTCCCACAGTTCATATTCGTGGATTCATTAATTCGACTGTTTTTACTATTAATATCCCAGCTGCATCAAATAGAAAGAATGTTAAGACACTTTAAACTACTTCTAGAAACCAAACGGCTGATCGCTTGCTTGTTTTTCATTTATTATATCAATCACCTGTACGATTTGGGAGAGGTGTGTCGACGAAGGTTTTGATACAGGTGTGTTAGTTTTGTTCCTGTGCAAGACTCTAAATTCTACATGCAGCAATGATTTAGAGAATATTGTCAATGGTTACCATGATGACGAAGATGACTAACTTCTCTGTCTATCTATCTTATCTATCTATCTCTTTATCTGTCTATATATCCTTCTAACCGTCTATCTATCTATCTATCTACCTATCTATCCATCTATATATATATATCATGCCAGTTTTTTTTCCATAACGTTATCAGAGTTAAACGAGCCTCTCTGTCTATATATATATATATATATATATCTTCTCTCTCTCTCACTCCCTCACTCTCTCTCACTCTCTCTCTCTCTCTCTCTCTCTCTCTCTCTCTCCTAT
>NC_068992.1:40695306-40696247 GCF_001194135.2 Octopus bimaculoides | reverse complement strand
CTCTCTCTCTCTCTCTCTCTCTCTCTCTCTCTCTCTCTCTCTCCTATAACATACATCTCTTACCCTCTGTACTCTGCGACATATAAAGCGGTCAATTCTCCACCTCGCCCTTCGGCCACAAAGCAGTAAGCTGACCACACTAACCTACACGAATGACAACAGAACTTCCACTGTTCTCCATAATTCAGTAACTCGAAGCAGTTGTAGATTTTGTAACTGAGAACAAAAGCCTTTTTTTATGGGCATATGGTGTAGTGGTTAAGAGCGCAGGCTACTTACCCCAAGATTCCGAGTTCGATTCCAGGCAGTGACCTGAATAATAATAATAATGGTGATGATGATGATGATGACATGGAAAAATACCTTAGGAATGAGAAACCAGGTTCGAAATTTCCCCAAGACACCTGATGAAGGCTGGAGGGTACCTCAGCCGAAACATTGTGTTAACAACAAACAAAATGAGGACAAATATCTGTCAAATGTAAATAATGTACATAATTCTTCATCTTTTAAATATAGAACTGTAAAAGCCATTTAATTGCAATGTATTTCTTGTCGTTTATACTAATCACCACCATTACTGGCGCGTTGATTAGTCAGGTGCCTAGGGAAGTACAAACAGGGGTGAGGGTTGGTCGGGAATATCTGAGAGGTGGGGTTAGCATTAGTACTGCCAACTCCGAACATCAGAAGTCATTATAGTGCAGTAGATGAGCCAGAGGGAGGAGACATGGCGTTTGTGTGCCAGTGGCTGGAAGATGTCTGGACGCGTGAGACTTTATGCTTATCATTCGAGTGGGCCTTTTCTGGATGCAGTCCTGAATGATTGTGTGTCTTTGTTTGTGCGTGTACATGTTTGTATGTATGTGTGTGTGTGTGTGTGTGTGTGTGTGTGTGTGTGTGTGTGTATACGTGTGTATGTGTACAGCGAAAAACAGTCG
>NC_068992.1:40690737-40694474 GCF_001194135.2 Octopus bimaculoides | reverse complement strand
TATATATATATATATATATACGCGTGTGTATACATATGTATGTATATATTCATATATATATATATATACATACATATATATATACACACACACACACACACACACACACACACACATATATGGTGGGGCAAGGAAATATTTAAGATATGTTAATTATCACTGGTAGATACCAGGAGCTATTCAGAGACCTTTAATTAAGTATTAGTTCTCTGTTAATTAGCAGCAGGCGTCTTGCCTAATGAGTTCTTAATTAGATTGATGCAAGTTAGATGTCTTGCCAATCTTACCTGAAAAACACACGACGTAGCGTCTCTTGTGAGATGCGAAACCTCCATCTATTTCTTATTCTGATTGTATCCGGTCAACAGTTTCTAACTGCAGCACAAGGACGATAGTTGTTGTTGCTGCTGCTGCTACTGCTGCTGCTGCTGCTGTTGTTGTTGTTGTTGTTGTTTATTCTCGGGTCAAAGTTCAAATTCTGCTATTGTTAATTTTCTGATTCTTTCTGAAGTAAACAAAATATTTCACCACAAGGTAGAGTCCTTGTTGCGATGCGATGGCTTATATGCCTCGATGACCCTGACAGCCTTGCCGGCGGTACGCAAGCTCTTGGCGTAGCCACCCATGATGGCCAAGCCAAAAGATAGGGACCAGACTAATAGTACCCACTTCTTCCCAGAGATAAAAATGGATTTGCGTCGGGCCAACACACCTATCTAGAAAAAAAAGGGCAAGGTTACAAAAGCATCGATGACAATTCAGAACCAGCAAGACGTACGAGGGAAAGGCCTTCCCTCGGGGGACATATATGACCAGGAACCCACAAGGGAAGCTGAAGTGGGTGGCGACGCCCTCAAATTAACTGGCGGTTGGATACTAAGGCAGAACTAGAAAAGCAAGGATCCAATGGGAGAGAAGCAGAAAGGCCAGTCCAAAGCCGAGAACAGCATCGATGTCCTTTGCTCCATAGAAAGCGAAGGGTTTAATAAACAGAATATTACCAGTAATATACTCGGGTTGATTGGGTCTCCTTCCCTCCCTACTAACAATTTTTGTAGAAAAAGGGGATCTTTTTTAAAACGGGGGCCACATTTTTCATTAACGAAACACTTTGAAACTTGGAACACTGGTAGAATGTGTCATATAAAGCATCTTTTTCTCTTAGTCTTCTTTAAAAAAAAAGAAATCCATAAATTATTCCATGTTAAAGTTGTCGTATTTCTGTAATTTCAACCAATCACTGACGTCTATTCAGCCGATATACATTAAGTGCCGACTACATAAACAAACGATTCTGAAATAATTAATCCTAACCCTAACTCTAACCCTAACCCTAACCATAGGGTTAGGGTTAGGGTTAGAGTTAGGGTTAGGGTTAGGGTTAAAGCAAATTTAAAATGAAAAAAGCAAATAAAATGAAGAATCGTTTGTTTATGTAGTCGGCACTTAATGTATATCGGCTGAATGGACGTCAGTGATTGGTTGAAATTATCGAAATAAGACAATTTTTTACATGAAATAAATTCGAATACAAAAATATTTTTCTGTTCTATAACACAAAATAGATAAGTATACGAAGTTTGAAAGTCTTTCGGTACCAAAAACTGACCTCAATAAATTACTGTTTGGTGTTTCGAATGACAGGTGAGAGTTGAAGAAGATACTTGCCCGAAGAGTCGCGCAATCGAATCGAACCCAAAATCGCCTGATTACAAAGTGAACTCCTTAACCATTCTATCATACGATCAGAAAGAGGTGGTATGATTCTCTTCATCAAAAGAAAGGGCTCTTCGATCTATTCTGTTCTCAAAGGTCTGTTGAGAATAAAATGACTGCCGCCATTAAAATGATTGAGACCAATAAAATGATTGAGACCTTTAATTAAGTATTAGTTCTATATGTTAATTAGCAGCAGGTGTCTTGCCTAATAAGTTCTTAATTAGACTGATGTAATTTAGATGTCTTGCCAATCTTACCTGAAAAACACACGACGTAACGTCTCTTGTGAGATGCGAACCCTCCATCGATTTGCTATTGTATTGGATCCGGTCAACAGTTTCTAACGTCAACACAAGGACAATAGTTGTTGTTGCTGCTGTTGTTGTTGTTGTTGTTGTTGTTGTTGTTGCTGCTGTTTATCCTCGGGTCAAAGTTCAAATCCTATTGTTAATTAAATGATTTAATTAGGTGGAATATAACTTCGTTTTTTTTTCGCGGTGAGGGAGGGTTAGGGGTGTGTGTGGAATGCATTGATATTTATTGCTTAGTCAAAGGAGAAACTTGGGGGAAGGGGTTCGACAAAAGCTTTGCAATGATGGACAAAAGCGGAGTTTACTCCCAGACCGGAAATGTGACCCGAATGCTTGCAAGATTGACTTCACTAAAAGCATCCAAGCGCCAGGAGATGGTGCTTAAAACGCAGCCAAAATTGAATTATAAGTACATGTAGCACCACTACCACTGTTGCAATCTTCTCCTGATACAGTTATATCCATTCACAGATTTAGCTTAATTACAAACAAAACCACTCGATCTGTGGCCCGTGTAAAGCGATACTAATGATGTTAGCAGCTGTTTATGTTCATATAAAATAATGAACACCATTCAGAGAAAATATAAACTGTAAGCAAACCGTGATCCTGATCCAGTTTCGATTCTCAGTCACAATTGTTTAACTTCATCTATGTTGGCGACAGCTTTCAAAAACCATGAACACTCCGCAATCTCACTTCTCTGCTATAATATTTCTAGGATTTTGTATCCATAGAAAAAATAAATTCCTCAGAGACATGTCAATGCAATGGTCTTCTTGTTCTCTGTCTTATTTCCGTTATATGCAACAGAAACAGTGTTGAATTAAATTAGCTATCTACGTATCATACTCAATGTATATACATCGTCGAAAGGCAATTTACTTTCGTGTTCGTCCAGAGATAACATCTCTTAACGACGTACTGTGTTTAAAACACAATGTGTGTGTGTGTGTTTACACGTGCGTACGTGCGTGCGAGCGTACGTGCATGCGTGTCTTTGTGCCTGTGGTTGTCTCCTACCCACCGCTTGACAACATATGTGTTTACATATCCGTAATACAGCGATTCGGCAAAACAGACCAATAGAATAAGTACCAGGCTTAAAAATAAAACGAGTGCTGGAGTTGATATTTTCGACTAAAAATTCTTCAAGGTGGTGCCCCAGCATGGCCGCAATCTAATGGTTGAAACAAGTAGAAGATAAAAGATACATCGGAGTAAAATTTAACGAGAACACCAGACACATTTCGACTTCATTGGGCCTTATGAATGGTGTGTGCTCACAGCCAGCCACATGACTAGACGAGATTTGCTGCCTCCGATATATAGAAAAACTATATATAAACCAACCACTGGTATTGTGATTAGCTGCCCTTTTAAATAAAAATCCGATATATGTAACAGAAGCAGAATTTAATTTGCCTTTCACCTATATATATACATTAAGTATGACACATATATGTATCGCTTTAATTTGATGTTGATTATATTGCAGAAGACGGATTTTTATTCAACCGTACACATATACGCAATCTCAGCGAAGGATTTAACCGTTTCCTATAAATCAGAAGTGAGAAATCTCATCTAAGCAAGTGTCTGGCAGTGAGTATACGCCAGTAAGAAGGCCCAACGGGGATAAAATGCTTGTCGCTATTGTCATGATTTTCTTCTCCTTCCAATCTGTGTGTGTGTGTGTGTGTGTGT
>NC_068992.1:40685738-40688614 GCF_001194135.2 Octopus bimaculoides | reverse complement strand
TATATATATAGGGGTGCAGATAGCACCTACGATTCCTAAAATAAGAGCTGAAAAAATGTAACTCGAATAGTCACACAAAATCACCAACCTCATGAGATGTTCAAGAGACTTCGAGCGGCAAGCCACAATATCTTTCTCCAGTGAGATAAAACTTGCTGAATGAAATAATTTCATAAGACCCTATCATATCATTACGAAATTTAATTAATAACGTTTCGTTTCTCATCAGGAGAATCCACAATTTACTCCTGGTTCAAGAGATAGGTTGCTTCCTGTTAGTTCATGACGGAAAATAACAGTTGAATAGCGAGCGCTAAAATTCAAAACGGTTTGAGCGTTTTATCTCGCTGGAGAAAGATGTTGTGGCTTGCCACTCGCAGTCCCTTGAACATCTCATGAAGCTGGTGATTTTGTGTGGCTATTCGCGTTATATCTTTTAGCTCTTATTTCTAGCAATCGTAGGTGTTATTTGCACCCTTATATATGCATTCTACTTTTGTGGGTTTTAATTGTTTTAGAGACATATATTATAAAGTGTCTAATATATTATAATATTAATTTATCGTTATATCTTATTGTGTGTTTTTTATATATAGGTGCAGGAGTGGCTGTGTGGTAAGTAGCTTGCTTACCAACCACATGGTTCCGGGTTCATTCCCACTGCGTGGCACCTTGGGCAAGTGTCTTCTACTATAGCCTCGAGCCGACCAAAGCCTTGTGAGTGGATTTGGTAGACGGAAACTGAAAAAAGCCCGTCGTATATATGTATATATATATATATGTATGTGTGTGTATATGTTTGTGTCTGCGTCCCCCCAACATCGCTTGACAACCGATGCTGGTGTGTTTACGTCCCCGTAACTTAGCGGTTCGGCTAAAGAGACCGATAGAATAAGTACTAGGCTTACAAAGAATAAGTCCTGGGGTCGATTTGCTCCACTAAAGGCGGTGCTCCAGCATGGCCGCAGTCAAATGACTGAAACAAGTAAAAGAGTAAAAGAGTATATATACACACACACACACACACACACACAATATATATATATATATATATATATTTATTTATATATATATATATATATATATATTCTTTCTTTTTTTCTTTTCTATTATTTGTGTTAGTCATTTGACTGCGGCCATGCTGGACCACCGCCTTTAGTCGAAACAAATCGACCCCAGGACTTATTCTTTGTAAGCCTAGTACTTATTCTATCGGTCTCTTTTACGGGGACGCAAACACACCACCATCGGTTGTCAAGCGATGTTGTGGGGGACAAACACAGACATACAAACATATATACGTACATATATACATACATCACATACATATATACATACATCACAAGGCTTTGGTCGACCTGAGGCTATATAGTAGTAGACACTTGCCCAAGGTGCCACGCAGTGGGGCTGAATCCGTAACCATGTGGTTGGTAAGCAAGCTACTTACCACACAGCCGCTCCTGCGCCTATATGTGTGTGTGTGTGTGTGTGTTTAGCGCAGTACAGTAATGATGTAAAACTCCGACTGGACGATCCTGTTTCTATTCGTAATTGAAATTACCATATGTTGCTTATAAAATTAATAAATCTCTCTAATTCAAATGTCTTTTAACTCATCATAAAATTTTCTATTATGCCAACCGCATCTTTAGAACGTTGTTACATCTATAGAGTGTTTTAGAATAGTTTATAGAGAACCCAGTAGAGCTTAATCTATAGACAGCTGTATAGATGCGTCAATAGATCTCTTTAGAGTGACATTTATGGAAAAATATAAAGCTGCAGTTATAGAGCCCTGTCGATATATCTACAGAGCGATGTAAAATTATATCTGTAAAAAAGCTGTGTCTATAAAAGCTCATTGAGCCCTATCTCTCCGCTTAGCTAAGTGCAAAGTACCTCCGGTCATTTCAGACAAATATGACCGTCAACCCTGACGATGTTAGTTCCATTACCGTCAAATGTTACACTCCAGAGCTAAACCCTGGACCCTTCAAACTCTTCTTTCTTTCCCTCGCTACTACGATATACCTACATCTTTGGCAGCCCTTCTCACCCTTCTATCACCTAAACGCATTTCTTTCCAATGTTTCGAAGGCAATGGCGACATTCATTAATAGCAATGTCCTCCAACACCTTGAACTTCTCACTCCCCTTTGTGACCACACAACTGCTTCCATCGATCCACTGAAGAACTATTCTCTTCCGTCATCGACCGCGAAAGGATGAAAGGCAAAATTAACCTTGGCGGAATTTGAACTCAGAACCTAAAGACGGGTGAAATGCCGCTAAGCATTTAGCCCGGCGTGCTAACCATTCTGCCAGCTCGCCGCCTTATACAAGTATAATATTTGATAATTACATTATTTACATTTAATGGATATTTGTCTTCATCTTGTTTGCTGTTAAGACATTTCGGCTGATATACCCTCCAGCCTTCATCAGGTGTCTTGGAGAAATTTCAAACCTTAGGAATGAGAATCCATGTTCGAAATTTCCCCAAGGCACCTGATAAAGGCTGGAGGGTATATCAGCCGAAACGTTGTGTTAACAACAAACAAGATGAAGAGAAATATCCATTAAATGTAGATAATGTAAATAAGGTAAATAATGTACATAATTCCTCATCTCTTAAATATAGAACTGTATTTGATAATTATTTCAAATTTTTGCCACAAGGGCAGCTTGGGGGAGGTGGGGTGAGTCGATTACATCAACCCCAGGATTCAACTGGTACTTATTTTATCGACGCCGAAAGAATGAAAGGCAGAATCGACCTCGGTGGAATTTGAACTCAGAACGTAAAGCCGGACGAAATGTCGTGGTGGTGGTGGTGGTGGTGGTGATGTAGGTGGGGGGTGGTACAGCCACTACAC
>NC_068992.1:40684786-40685340 GCF_001194135.2 Octopus bimaculoides | reverse complement strand
TTTTTTTTTTTTTTTTGTTTATTTTCATCTTTTCATCTCCGTTTAACATTTCTTTTCTTGAAGTTATCTCACTTGTCTTTCTTCACTTCAAACTTTTTCAGTCTCATCACTTTTCTTTCCACAGTAAATCTTCTATTGTCAAATTGGCTTCCCTTTGTCTTAATCAGCTTCACAACTTGACTTAAACACACACACACATATAAGTACATATATATATAAATACATACATATATATACATGTATATATATATACATACACACGCATATATTTGCATATATCTATAAATACATACATATATACACATACACATTCTTTTATTCTCTTACTTGTCTCAGTCATTTGATTGCGGCCATACTGGAGCACCACCTTTCGGCGAAGAAATCGACCCCAGGACTTATTCTTTGTTAGCCTAGTACTTATTCTATCGGTCTCTTTTGCCGAAACGTCAAGTTTTTGAGACACAAACACACCAACATCGTTGCCAAGCGGTGATTGCGGGGGGAAACACACACACACACACAAATATACATATATATATATATATATATATATA
>NC_068992.1:40682583-40683547 GCF_001194135.2 Octopus bimaculoides | reverse complement strand
GTCTCATGGATCGCAGATTAAATTTGTATACGCAAATTAAATCTAGCCATGGAGGAATGTAGTGGCGGACAAAAAACAAGACAGGAAAACAAACAGAAAAGGCTTTACGGCCAGACGAGAAAAATTATGTGTGTATGAACGCGATGAGGCACGGACCCGAGAGGGACAAAGTGGTGCGTGCGTTGCTTGGCGAAAGCCAAGGAAGGAAAGGATTATTGACCGGAAGCATGTGACCATGCCGATGTAAAGGGAAGAGAGAGAGAGTGGTAGAGGGAGAAACAGAGGGAGGAAGTAGAAGAATAGGTGAGCACATACCTACAGAATCTTAATTATACATACACACGCACAAATATATATATATATATATATAAATATATATATATATATATATATATAAACAGCATACAAACACATACAGATAGATCGGAGAGGCCGCTAAAATTAGTTAATACGTCGTTAACAAATTTCTTGATTCATGGGAGATTTTGTAGTAGAGGAGACGAGACAACCACCAATATTTGTTTCTTGACAATACCACAGCTGGGTCTGAACTCGGAACTGTTATTGTGTTTTAGCTGTGAACCATTACACCGTTTGCGATACATGTTTTACAACAAAGTGAACACAGACGTTGAAACTCATACGCCAGAATATAAGAAAGGTTACTCTTTTATAACGACCAAGTGTGACGATAACATGTAGGAAATAAATGAGTGCAAGAAAAATATCGTTTGTTCATGTTTTTTTTATGTCCTGTAGCCATATATGCATGTATATATACATATATATATATATAATATATATAGGTATATACATATATGCATATATTTATATATTATTTATATTATATATGTATATGTATATGTATATATATATATATGTGTGTGTGTGTGTATGTATGAAATATATATGAGTATGAATGTGCGCGCACAACACACACACACATATATATATATATATATAT
>NC_068992.1:40677937-40680999 GCF_001194135.2 Octopus bimaculoides | reverse complement strand
AGATAGATAGATAGATAGATATAGATATAGATATATATGTAGGTATATACATATATGTATATATGCATATATTTATATATTATTTATATTATATATGTATATGTATATGTATATATATATATATGTGTGTGTGTGTGTATGTATGAAATATATATGAGTATGAATGTGCGCGCACAACACACACACACATATATATATATATATATATATGTGTGTGTGTGTGTGTGTGTGTGTGTATATATATATAATATATATATATGTCATGGTTGAGAAGAAGACCCATCACAGCCAAGCAAAATCACAGTCGTGGCAGATACCGGTGCCATGCAAACTGGCACCCGTGCCAGTGGCACGTGAAAGCACCCATTACACTCTCGGAGTGTTTGGCATTAGGAGGGGCATCCAGCCATAGAAACCCTGCAAAATCAGACTGGAGTTTGGTGCAGCCTTCCAGCTCCGGTCAAACCGTCCAACCTATGCCAGCATGGACAACGGACGTTAAATGATGATGATGATGATGATGATGATGATGATGATGATGATGATGATGATATATGTATGTATGTATGAATGTATGTACATCTACGTATGTATATCTGTTATGAGCACAAGTACACGTACGCACACATATGTATATGCGAATACGTGCACACGCATAGATATCTGTGCTTGTTTGTATCATTTACTTCCAATTAAGGTTTGTAGCCAGAAAGCCATTCCCAAGTCTGAGACCAAAAGTGAAATGCATTGAATTCACGGATAATAAAGAAACAGCATTTCGCTCACTCTAGTGAAAACAGACGTGGGACGATTGTAATTGGAGAACTTAAACAACAATAACAACAGCAATGATGACAATGACGACGACGACGACGAAGTCATTATCGTGTTTAGAATATTTTATAACTTCGTAACTAATTAGTAATTGCGAAAACAGTATTTAAAAAAGAAATTACGACGGACATAGACATTACATATCATAGATTATATTAAAGACGGAATGCGAGAGTAATAATCCCTAATTGTTGTAACATGGTTCGGTGAAGGTAATTCGTGGTGAAAGGAATTTATCACATTATATAATGTATATAGTTATATATGTTTTGAGGCGCAATTGCCCAGTGGTTCGGGCAGTGGACACGCGGTCATAGGATTGCGGTTTCGAGTTCAAGACCGGGCGTTGTGAGTGTTTATTGAACGAAAATACCTAAATGTCCACCTGGTTCCAGCAGAAATATAACTCAGCTGTTATATATATATATATAAATATCGTTGTGACACTCTGTCGGTTACGACGATGAGGGTTCCTGATCAACGGAACAGCCTGCTCGTGAAATTAACGTGCAAGTAGCTGAGCACTCCACAGACACGTGTACCCTTAACGTAGTTCTCGGGGAGATTCATCGTGACACTGTGTGACAAGGCTGGCCCTTTTGAAATACAGGTACAACAGAAACAGGAAGAGAAAGTTGTAGTGAAGAATGCAGCAGGGTTCGCCACCCACCACCCTCCTTTTGTTTTTTTTTACTTTCAATCTGTGATATATGTCATATTGTGATCTGAGACAGTCGATTCCTGAACAGGATCTGGAGTTTGTGAAACATCTCATCCAAAAGATTATTTGACCTCCGCATCGTGTGGATTCTCACTTGCAGTCCAGGTGGCTGACATTGCAGTGAAGTTCCAACCAGCGGCCTTATAAGACAAGTCTTGGATGCTGCCGTCATGGGTATTGCGAGTAGCATCAACAGCTATTCGGCCCTGACATGCAGTCACTTCTCTGGCCTGTTGATGGGATTTGAGGTCAATTTCATTGAAAAGGCCGTTTCTTTAATCTCTTTAGTTGAACATGTGTGCCGTTGTTCTAGGATTATTTGGTGTTCTGTTGTTTGTTGCCATCTGAAAACTCCATTCCATTGGAGTGTTTTCAATCTACTGCTGAATGAAAGCTCAACATGCCACAGCTGGCTTATCTATGTTGATTGTATATCTAAGCTACTGATCAATTAAATGCAGGTTGGACAAAATTGTCCCAAGGTCAAAGGATTAGCGCTGGTCGTAAGCAGGATTATGTGTACGACAGGTGTATGAAAAGTCTTGAACCTCAAAAAAACAAAACATAGTACAATACTTTGCTAAGTGGAAACTGAAAGAAGCCCATTGCATATATATTACTTTTCATACACCCCTCGTATACTATAATGTGAATAGTTACGATTTAACTATAAGTTATGGGCTGGTCTTAAAACGGAGAAAGAAAGAAAAACAACAAATACTACCAGAGTCAAAGCAAATCTCTCTTCCGTGAGACAGCAATTACTGTGCAAGACTTGTGCCAAGCAGTCCCTCTGCTGGTGCTTATGTGGCTACAAAGTTATCTACAATGCTCATGTAATAACTGGCGAGACTATTGTATCTTTTACTTGGACTGCGGCCATGCTGGGTCACCGCCACAAAAGGTTTGTCAAACGAATTGACCCCAGTACTTTTTTAAAGCGTGGTACTTATTCTATCAAACCGCTAAGTTACAGAGAGGTAAACAGACCAACACCGGTTGTCAAGCGAGGCTGAGGGACAAACGCAGACTCAAGGATACACGCACACATCTGTAATATATATGCGATGGGATTCTTTCAGTTTCCACTTAGCAAATCTACTCACAAGGCTTTGGTCAGCTCAAGGCTATAGTAGAAGGCATTTGCCTAAGGTGCCACACAGTGGGACTGAACCCTGAACCATGTGGTTAGAAAACAAACTTCTTACCACACAGCCCATACATTGTATAAAGGCATAGGCGGGGTTGCATAATTAAGCTCACTTTGCAAACGTGTTTTAGGGTTCAGCCCCCCCCCCCCCCAATGTACAACACCTTGGGCAAGTGTCTCCTACCACAGCCCGGAGCCAACCAAAGCTTTGTGAGTGAATTTGGTACACAGAAACTGTGTGGCAGCCTGTCATGTAGATACAAGGTAGTTACTTGTTGAAATATGCTGGTGGCCTGCCCGAATTCGTAAACCAGTCATTCACTGTGTTTTACCATGGAGACAATTTTTCACTGTAGA
>NC_068992.1:40676475-40677270 GCF_001194135.2 Octopus bimaculoides | reverse complement strand
TATATATATATATATATATATATGTATGTATGTATGTATATATATATATATATATGTGTGTGTGTGTGTGTGTGTGTGTGCATATATCTGTGTATGCCTTTGTACCGGTGTCTCCCATCACTGCTTGATAACCAATGTTTGCGTTTACGTCCCTGTAACCTAGCGATTCAACAAAAGAGACTGATAGAATAAGTACTGGGCTTACAACGAATAAGTCCTGGGGTAGATTTGTTCAACTAAAACCCTTCGCAGTGGTGCTCCAGCATGGCTACAGTCAAATGACAGAAAGAATATATGTATATTATTGTTTAACGTCTATTTTCCATTCTGGCATAGGTTGGACGTTTTGACTGAGGTCTGGAGAGCCAGTGGCTGCATCAGGCTCCAATCAGATCTGGCAATGTTTCTACAGCTGGATGCCTTTCCTAATGCCAACCACTCAGAGTGTACTGGGTGCTTTTTACGTGCCACCAGCACAGGAGTCAGTCAGGCAGGCCTGGCATACATATTATATATATATATATGTATATATATATATATATACATCATTATCATCGTTTAACGTCCGCTTTCCATGCATGCATGGGTTGGACGATTTGACTGAGGACTGGCAAGCCAGAAGGCTACACCAGGCTCCAATCTGATCTGGCAGAGTTTCTACAGTTGGATGCCCTTCCTGACGCCAACCACTCCGAGAGTGTAGTGGGTGCTTTTACGAGCCACCGGCACGAGGGCCAGTCACACGGTACTGGCAACGGCCACGCTCAAAAAGGTGTTTTTTACGTGCCACCTAGA
>NC_068992.1:40670251-40673375 GCF_001194135.2 Octopus bimaculoides | reverse complement strand
GCATCAGTAGTGCTTTTTTACCTGGCACGAACCCAAACTGCATCTCATCTAAATTGATTCGCTCCCTAATTAGTTGGGCTATGGCCCTCTCTGTAACTTTCATAACCTGATCTAACAGCTTGATGCCTCTGTAATTATTTGTATCTAAAGCGTCACCTTTACCTTTGTAGCAGTTGACTATGATGCTGCTACACCAGTCATTGGGTATGACTCCTTCGTGTATCACCTGGTTCGTAATACGGGTGACTAGGCTATAGCCAACACTGCCAGATATTTTGAGCCCCCAACATTGCTTAACAACTGATCCTAGGGTGTTTACGTCCTCGTAACTTAGCGGTTCGGCGAAAAGAGAACGATAGAATAAGTACTTGGCTTCCAAAGAATAAGTCCTGGGATCGATTTGCTCGACTAAAGGAGGTGCTCCAGCATGGCCGCAGTCAAATGACTGAAACAAGTAAAAGAGAGTCTGTTTGTGAGAGCTATTCTATTGGACATCTGTCTAATCATTAAAAGATTTATTTAACTATGAACATAGAAAGAAATTATACATTAATCACAATTTTTGTAAGCAGTTTGATCCGTAAAAATTTTATTTGCAGAGAGCAGAAATTGAAAGATATAAGAAATGGACGTGCGTGTGTGTGTGTATGTTTGTGAGAGAGTGAATTTGTGTGTCATTGACTTATGTTGGCTAGCACGGCAAATAAGAAGTTTTTGAGGCGGCAGATGACTGGGGTGACGCTTATAGAAAAACAATTTATATTACAGAAATTGATACAAACCTGTTGAAGATTAAAATGTATGTAAGAGCTATTGTTTTCGACGCATGTATAATCATAGAGAAACAAAGACATGAAATGTCCGTTTGTGTGTGTATTTTTGGCGGAATTTTTGCATTTAGCAGGAGTTGGTTTGTGTTTTATCTATCAATCAATGGCCGGACAAGTGAAAAGGAAAGGCGGTTTTTTGAAGTGGGCATCGAATGAAGAGACATGGACAGTTTTATGACTGAACTTCTTTTGAAGTTGTGGTGAGGGGGAGAATTGATGTGCGTGCATATGTCTCTGTGTGTGAGTTTGTATGTTTGATAGGTGTGCACGACAGAGAGAGTAATGTTGATGGTGTATGTGTATATGAGAGAGAGAGAGAGAGAGAGAGAGAGAGAGAAAGAGAGATAACTGAAATTTATCATTCAGTTTATTTATTTATTATATGTATATATGTATGAATGGCTTCAGTGACACACACACACATACACGCAGGTTGTTTTAATCAATTTTCTCTGTAAGTATGGGGGCTAGGAAAAAATAGAAAGCGCGTTCCAATTTATGCACCCATCTCCATATGTGTGCCATTTTTCACGCGAATCTACCCAGCCTCAAGGCAAGAAAGAATACAACGGTCAGCCAACTTCAATTTGTATTATAGATATATATATAGAGAGAGACAGAGAATAAAAGGTTAAGGAACCAAACAACAGTTTACGCTTAATGCATTCTGCAGTACATTCACATTAACACAATGAATTTCAAACCAAAGCTGTCAGTGTAACTTGTTTTTTTGTTTTTATTGTAGCATTTTGAAATGTTCCTCAACATTGTTAGGAACATTGATTACATTGATGAAAGAATTAAACTCTGATGGAATCACAGATTATATAAGATAAGCATTGTTATATGGTTGGATGCAATCTTCATGTGGTCGACATGAATTTAGAATTACAAAAAAAAAAAAAAAAGTCAAAAGTATATCAATACAAAGAAATGTCTTGGAGTTAAGAGGAAAAAGCATGATAGAAGCTAGAATGGTGTTGGTTTTTATTCATTTGGCTGAGCATCAGGGGGTGGAGGCCTACTAGCACCACCTTTGCTCTCTGCTTTCTTCACACCAGAAACAATGTCATCAATACGCAGTAACAATATGGCAGTCTGAAAGAGAAGCACATTCCAATAAGTTTTATGGTTATGGTCGAAAATTATACAAAAAAAAAAAAACAGACAAGTGAGGAAACAACAAACAAGGAATGTTAGTTTGACACTCAGGAAAAATTGAGGAAGTCTTTGATGTTTCAAGCCCATGCTCTTTGACAGAAAGAAATGAGGAGAGAAAACAAGACGGAGCAAAAAGTTAGGTTCAAAAAATTCCAGAAGTCATGGCAGTTTTGTCTGATATAAATCAGCAATGGTGTCCAGTAAAACCCATGATGGTAGAATATATGAGAAGTAAAAAGTGCCAATGGTAATCAAAATAATGTGGCGGTAGACTGTTTTTGGATGGGGAGCAAGAGCCTGAGAAGTAAACAGATCAAAGTCCAAGAGAGGAGGAGATTGAGTCAAGACAGGAACAAACTGAAGTGACCACGTAAGTGTATATTATGAAGAATTCAAAAGCATAAAAAAGAACCTGAGGTTGTGTGGTAAGAAGCTTGCTTCCCAACCACATGGTTCCGAGTTCAGTCCTTCTGCATGGCATCTTGGTCAAGTGTCTTCAACTATAGGTTTGGGTCGACCAAAGCCTTGTGAATAGATTTAGTAGACGGAAACAGAAAGAAACCTGTCGTGTATGTATGTATGTGTGTATGTATGTATATATATATATATATATATATATATACACGTATGTGTATGTGTATATATATGTCTGTGTTTGTTCCCCAACGATTGCTTGACAACTCGTGTTTACATCCACGTAACTTAGTGGTTCAGCAAAAGAGTCCAATAGAATAAGTTCTAGGCTTACAAAGATTAAGTCCTGGGGTTGATTTGTTCAGCTGAAAGCAGTTCTCAGCATGGCCACAGTCAAATGACAAACAAGTCGAAGAATATACACACACACACACACACACACACACACACACACACGATCATCATGATTTAGTGTCCCCTTTCCATGCTGGCATGGGTTAGACGGTTTGATTGGAACTGGTAAGCCAGAGAGCTGTACCAGGTTCCAGTCTGATTTGGCATGGTTTCTATGGCTGGATGTCATTCCTATACACACACACACACACACACTCACAAGGGCATAATAATCTATAAACTTTGAGAGAGCATAAAATTCTTTTCTTGGAATAGTCCATCTTGAATCAGATAAAGATACAAGCAATAGAAAGTAAATATTAGGG
>NC_068992.1:40668526-40669961 GCF_001194135.2 Octopus bimaculoides | reverse complement strand
AGGGAGGGAGATAGGATTTGTTTTAACATCCTGCTGAAAACTTTCCAAGTCAGAAGCCGCATACTGTAATGTTTTAGGCAGAAAATGTCTAAACATGGGTTTGTTTATTCAAATATTTATATTGGAATTATACTGTGATATCATTGAGGAAATTGGCAGCATTGCAGAAATTAGTTTTTTTTTTTTTTTTTTTTAATGTAAGAAGTCATTTATGGTAAAAATAATTACGTGCATATGCAATTGCTAATTACACAATAACTATAAAAAAACTGTTAGTCATGGATGCAATTAGTAATAGTCATGGAAATACATCACAAACAAAAAGAATCCTCTCATCTCCTTATCTTTATGAAGTTTATTCATTATAAAGTTTACAGGTAAGCTGGGTTACTCCCTTAACGAGCTTTGCACGAATTTCATCAAGCCATGGGAACAATGTTGACTGTCCCCTTTTGCTCCTCACAAACAATCATAACAATCAAAACCCAATGGAGAAAAAGAGTAAAAAAAAAAATACTCCACAGGTTTGACATCATGCTCTAAAGGTATTCTTGGATTAACAATATTTGCGGAAGGTCCATCGTCCGACCAATCTTCAGATATTTCATTCGAGTCACTTGATGAAAAATCACATAAAATGAAGCCAGACTGATCATGTGTTTGTGAAAGGAATAGATATATTTCTTTAGATGTGAAATCATAGCTGTGGCACACAAAAAGACACCGATTACACTCTTGGAGTAGTTGTCATTAGGAAGGGCATCCGCTATAGAAACTATACCAAACCAGACTGGAGCCTGGTACAGCTCTCTGGATCACCAGTTCCAGTCAAACTATTTAACCCATGCCAACATGGAAGCAGACACTAGATCATGATGATGTCCAAAACTTGATCCGTCATTAATTCACTGATTAAATTATTCATTAGCAGCAATTTTTCAAAGAAATATTTTGAGAACAACAACCCAAGGAAAACAAAATGCAAAAATTCTGCAATGCATGGATCGATGGAAGGAATTGGTTGGCCCCTTTACAGAGTTTTGAACTTCCTTTAACACAAATGTTAAACAAAGATGACATAATTTATGTGGTTTCATGCAATGTAGGACTAAAAGAATATCCAGAATCAATATCAAGCAATACCATTCCAATTTCCTACATTTCTTTATATTAACCCTTCAACCTTTTTGCATTTAAACCAGCCAAATCCAACTCAAATATTCTACACGTTTTTACTTTCAAATTGGCCATATCTAACCTCTCAAACCTAACCTACACCAACATTCTAAAAATAAACAACCACAAAGTTATAAAATAAATCCTGATTAATTCAAACAATTTGAAAACGCATTACATTTAACAGTGTAATCAGGACACTAAAGGCTCAATGAAATTCACTGCACACACACTCACATACATACATTATATATATATA
>NC_068992.1:40664465-40667686 GCF_001194135.2 Octopus bimaculoides | reverse complement strand
ATATATATATATATATATATATAGGCACAAGGCCCGAAATTTTGGGGGAGGAGGCCAGTCACTTAGACTGACCCCAGTGTTCAATTGGTACTTAATTTATCAACCCCGAAAGGATGAAAGGCAAAGTTGACCTCAGCAGAATTTGAACTCAGAACATAAAGACAGACACAAGAAGTTTCATGACATTACTACAACCAATGACACTAGTTCTTATTACCTCACTAACACACATGCAGGTACAACGGTGATCCTGCCACTAAGTGCAAGCAGCTCCAGTTACACAGCTTAAGAGACTACAATATCACCACACCCCATACATTAAGATCTCTTTCACACACACACACATATATACGAGAGGATATTACAGGGTATTAGATTATAGCTAGTTCAACCAATGAAATCTATTTTCATATGAAATTTAATAATGACTTAAGAGAACATATTAGTATATTACACCAGTAAAAGATGTACATGTATAGCATGGTTACATTTTCTAACTTCAGAATAAATATATCAAGCTTTGTGTATTTAATTTCCAGAGACTCCCAAAGTGAAGAACAGCTCGTTTCCAAACAATGCAATAAATACATTGAAATCAAAAGTATGAATAATTAAATTAGACGTTAAATTCCTCATCATCTGGGTCAATCCCCTCAATGTCCTCTTTTTCACTGTTTTCGTTTACAGAAACAATTCAGGAGTGGCTAACCAAAACATTTATACAAATCAACCTGATTCTCAGCACAGAATCGAAAATATCTTGGGTTTGAAATGGTAAGATATGCAAAGAACTTCAGTTGGTGATAAAGGGACTCGTCCATGAAATACAAAATGGAATTCAAAGCAAGAAAGATGAGATTAACCCTTTCAGCATCTAGTATTCTAACCAGCCATATCAACCCCAATCATTCCAGCAGTTTTAGGTTCAAACTGACCTCATCTGGTTTCTCATACTTACCCTACAATATCATTTTAAAAATAAACAATCACATCATTAGAATCTCAAAGCCAAAAGATAATGCTGGATTAATTTAAGACAATGTTAATAAATAAGCTTTACATTTGACAGAATAATCTGAATGCTAAAGGGTTAAGCATTTATACCAGCCACATTCAGCTCATCCATTCAAACCAGCCAACTCTAACACACACACACACACACACCAGGCAATGTCATTCTAAAAGCAAAGAATCACATCATTAAAATCTCAAGGCTATGAGATAATTCAAGATTAATTATAAGAAATTTGATTAAATAAGCATTGGATTTGGCAGAGCAATCTCAATGCTAAGGGAGTAAGTGTGGATTGGAATTGTGAACTTGAAAAATCAAGCAAGTGTCAATCCATGTACCCAGAGATAAAGGACCTTTAAAGACCAAATACACACACACATTATAACTGCACTTTGCTGTTCCAAGTGTGTTTACTCATTTAACTTCAGCCTCACTAACTTACATATTCATCAGTAAATGTTTTTGTTTGCCAATTCTTATTTAGGAACAAACGTTTATTGCTAGTTCTGATTCAAGATGACCAAAATGCGTCTTCTTACTGAAGTAGTAAAATTATGCCAAAACCCTGGTGTCTGACAACCTGATAACATCTATTTGGAGTGCTTTGTGTTTTTTAAGAAGTTGGTCCTCAAGACTAAATCTTACAGCGAGAGCTGTTCCACATTTGTGTGTATATGAACTGCCAAATCAGACTGGAGCCTGGTGTTGCCATCCGGTTTCACCAGTCCTCAGTCAAATCGTCCAACCCATGCTAGCATGGAAAGCGGACGTTAAACGACGATGATGATGATGATGATGACTGTGTTATGAATGATGTACATATTTCATTTATATGTACACACACACACACACACATAATACATATATATATATATATATATATATATATATTGGATCATCCCATAAATAATGCACTAAAATTACATGAACTAAAAGTCGAGGGGGAGGGGATAAACTACCTGCATCAACTTGCTATAAAAGCAGGTAGTAATGTTACCTTGTATTTATTCTAAATGGCCCTGTTTCATTTAGCAGAAAGGTGTTGGTAGAAATTCCATATGGTGTACTCAGTGCAAGGTATGGACACATAAGAGGTGCAGCAGTATTAGAGGAAGGTTAACAGAGAAAGCAGTCTTTGCAGGGGGGGGGGGGTTATGCAGGTAGAAAATAAGCACTAAGAACAGAGAATAGACTTCCTCAAATGTTCAGCAGGATCCTTAGAAGCAGTAGACAGCTTGTTACCCAGGCAGCGAAGCTAGCAGTGGAGAAGGAAATTCTGAAATTGTAATTGCTAGAATAAGAACAGGCTGGGCAATGTTCAAAGAGTTACTACCTTCATTAGTAACGGAGGGCCTCTCTCTCTCTGAGTGAAAGGAAGATTGTATGATGCCTGAGTATGAACAGCTATGCTGCCTGGCAGTGTAAGATAGGCTATGACTACAAAGGACCTGCAAAGGGCTGAAAGGAATGAAGCCAGTATCCTCCACTGGATGGGTAATGTCAGTGTGCATGTACAACAACAGTGTAAATGATTTAAGAGAAAAATTGGGTAGAAGAGACATCATATGTTGCATGCAAGAGAGAAGACTGTGCTGGTTTGATCATGTGATGCATGTGGATGAAGACAGCTGTATGAAGAAGTGCTGAGGGAACCTGTAGATGAGGAAGACCAAGGATCTCCTGACAGTGGGTAGACCAAGAAAGACATGGGACAAGGTGGTGAGAAAGGATCTCCTGACAAGGTACTGAGACTTCTGGCAATTTGTTGTGCTTGAGAAGACACACCAAGCTATGTAAAATTGTGGCCATCCATGCATACAGGCAGGTCTTTTGCAGCCCATGCTGGCACCACAATAAAAGCACTCATGCCAGTGCCATGTTAGATGCAGCCCATGCTGGCACCACATGAAAGCATTGATGTTGGTTCTACATAAAAAGCACCCGGCCATGGAAACCATCCCAGAACAGACAATTGGAGCCTGGTGCAACTCTTCAGCTGCCAGCTCCTGTGAAACCATCCAACCCATGCCAGCATGGAAAACATTAAATGTTGATGATATGTACACATACATACAAACAACTAAGTAAAGAAAAATAGGGGCTAATGCAGTTTCACATCTCTCCTTGAAAAATGCATTTTTTCGGATTCCTACATTTTAGATATCGGAGATTACGAATATGCAAAAAAAAAAAAAAAAAAAAAAAA
>NC_068992.1:40651089-40663297 GCF_001194135.2 Octopus bimaculoides | reverse complement strand
TATATATAAATAAATGGGATGATATGTGTGTATGTGGTATGTCATATGATATGGAATGAAAATTTCTGGATCAGGAAATGTCAAGCTGCAAAATCAGGCAGAATCGGATACAAAACACTTGAAAAACAACTCGAGATGCTCCCAAGGGTCTCATCAGATTGCAACAGAAAACTGCCTGACGAAGAAAATTATTAGTGCTAATAGTAGTAAATGAAATGGTACAAACCTCAATGGCTGTCTTGAATGTCTGAGCACGGACTGCACACGGTTCCCAGATACCATATTGTTTCATGTCTACAACCTCACCAGTCTCTCCATCAATTCCCCAACTGGTACTGTTGGGCTGAGCATGTTTAGCCTGACCAAAAGAAAACAACACAATGAAGTTAAACCACTGATGGGGGAGGGCTGCATGCTTATTAGGAATAAGAAAGTGTGTCTAAGTGACAAACGTGATAATACTTATAGCTGTATATTGGTTTCAAATTTTGACACAAGGCCGGCAATTTGGGGGGAAAAACTCAGCAACAAAACAGCTATTGTTAATGTGCAAAAACAAGTGTTGTCTGTGTGATTAATGCCTCTCCATTCCATCTTGTTTTACAGATTTTATATACCTGTATTTTTTTTCTTTTACTTGTTTCAATCATTAGACTGTGGTCATACTGGAGCACAGCATTGAATTTTTAGCCAAATGAATTTAAAAGCTTGGTACTTATTCCTTCAATTTCTTTTGCACATCGGTAAGTAATGGGGACACACACACATATGTATACATACACACACACATATGTATATACACACATGTATACACACGTTTACACATACACATGTATACACACACGTTTACACATACACATGTATGCACACGCACATATATGTATACACACACCACATGATGGACTTCTTTCAGTTTCCGACCACCAAATCCACTCCCAAGGCTTTGGTCAACCCCAGGTAATAGCAGAAGACACTTGTACGAGGTGCCACGCAGTGGGACTGAACCCAGAACCATGAGGTTGAGAAGCAAGCTTCTGACCACACAGCCACACCATAAATTCATTCATTTATTTATTTATATATCTATCTCTCCACACTCACCGACTTTCTAGCTTCAATTGTTCTCCAGTGTGTATTATATAATGGCTGTACTGTTATTTATTGTCACTCATACCTCATTTGCCTGTATAGACTGTAACCAGACATGTGATGCTGCAGAAGTACTGATCAGTCACAGCCATACAACTCACACACAAACACACACAGCGTTTTAACACTGTAATTACTTTATAAGCAAGACAATGACATATTCTTATCCACAAATGACACTCCCACACACTACCATCCACACACACAATACACCCTTCAATAGCTTTGGATAACATGATGTAGTCATGAACAACGCCAACAATAATAATACCAACCCCATGTTATATCTATTTTCAAGATGGTTCAGTAGCCTTTTGAGGTAGATTTGATTGCAATTTCTTGCAGAACATGTGGCCATGAAGAAGTTCCCCCACCCCGACTCACAAACTTTCACACATCATTCTCCAGGCACAGATGCCCCAACCAGAAACAGAGTACCTCCAAACAACACAATCCAAACCTTTCAATCCCCTTACTAGCATGGTAAAAACTACAGCACAGAGACACACAAAAGACAAAAATACTAAGGGTCACTGTCAACCCCTTCAGTAAACATATAAGGGAGTAAAGAAATCCACCACCACCAGATACACACAGAGTATTATGCATGCCCAAAGTGCTGCCACACAGTGGAATCAAGACCAAACTATCTAATAACAAACCTAGTTAACCAAGAATCCAGAGTGGCAGCACGAACTTTGATGAGCAAAGTTATTAGATAACCACCCTAACATCCAGTGCAAAACAGACTATTAAAATCAGTTGTAATGGATCTATAATACTTTATACACTGATCAATAAACTTATACATACATCCGAGTGAGTGGACAAGGAAAGAAAAGGGCACTCAACACATTGGTTAGGAGTTACATGTATTATTAAAAACAGGAGGGAGCCAAATCAAATTGTTGTAAATAATATATAGACAGTAATCCTTTGCCATATCGCGGTTCAGCTATCGCTGTTTATTATTTAAGCTTAAGTCAATTCCACCTTAGTGTTGTTTTGCATTTATAATAAAGTAAATATAAACAAATTATAAAAATAATAAAAAAATATACAGTACAGTACTGTTTCTACTTTGCAGATTTTCACCTATCGCAGGGGGGTTTTGGAACGTAACAGTCGGTGGTTGGAAACTGAAAGAAGCCCATCATGATAGTAAAGGGATTACGGTATTCAATATTATATGTTTCTGAACATGGAGATAAGCTAACATCCATATTGCCATGGTAGATTGATTAAACAACAAATATACAGTAGAACATAGAGCTTCAAGCATGGAATATCTGTTACCTTTATTGGTAAAGAATACAAACAGAAACCATTAACAGCACCAAGTTAATACATTAATGACACAGGCATCACTAACAGACTTTTACAGATTCTTTTATTCTTTTACTTGTTTCAGTCATTTGACTGCAGCCATGCTGGAGCACCGCCTTTTAGTCAAGCAAATCAACCCCAAGACTTATTCTTTGTAAGCTTAGCACTTATTCTATCTGTCATTTTTGCCGAACCTCTAAGTTACAGGGACATAAACACACCAGCATCAGTTGTTAAGCGATGTTGGGGGGACAAACACAGGCACACAAACATACATATATACGACGGGCTTCTTTCAGTTTCTGTCTACCAAATCCACTCACAAGGCGTTGGTCGGCCCGAGGCTATAGTAGAAGACACTTGCCGAAGGTGCCATGCAGTGGGACTGAACCCGGAACCCTGTGGTTGGTAAGCAAGCTACAGATTTTACAGATACAAGTAGAGAAAGAGAGAAAGAATTTTGACGAAAGCAAAAAGCATCAAGTGAGAAATAGATGCTATTCAATAAAAAGCTGAGTTGGACTACTTACCCTGAGAGCTGTAAGAGTACGGATAGTACTGGCGCCACAGTTCTGGATTAAGGTGGAAGGGATAATCTCCAAAGCCTTTGCAATAGCACGATATGGCCATTGGTGCACTGTTACTATACTCTTTGCTTTCTCATTCAATGCCTGCAAAAACACAAATACAATTTATTTGCTCAAGAGAAACAAGGAACTAATGGTCATTCATACAAAATTTACTAGTTCGTTTCATACCCCTAACCAAGGCACAGTAATTTTCATCAACATCATTTAACCTATTCGAATTTAAACTGGCCATTCTACCTGTTTTACATTCAAGCTGACCAGATCTGGCCTCTCAGACCTAACCTACAATGTCATTCTAAAAATAAACAATCACATCATTGAAATCGTGAAGCTACAAAATAACGCATGATTAATTCAAAACAAGGTTAGATCCTGCCTTTTACATCTACCTACAATGTCATTCTAAAAATAACATATCAAAACCTTGAAGTTACAAGATAATGCATGATTAATAAACAACCCTTTAGCATTTGACAAAGTGATCTAAATGCTAAAGGCTTATTAGAATTTAAACTCGCCATCTCTGGCTCAAATATTCTACCTATTTTATGTCCCAACCAGTCAGATCTGGTCTCTCACACCTACTCTACAATGTCATTTAAAAAATAAAAAATGACATCATTGAAATATCAAAGCTGCAGGATTGATGAGAAAAAGGTTGAACTCCTACTAACGACACCTTAGAACCAGGTGGTGCTAGTATTAAGCTCTGTAAGTGACAAAGTCCACCACGCAAATAGGCCATAGCAAGATTTGAACTCGGTACAAATAGCACAAGACATCCAGTTCAACCCTATCAATTCCACCTGTTCACTGCCAAAGAATGGTACTTTTATTTTATTGACCCCCCCAACAAAAAGACGGAAAAGCTGACCGCAGCAGGATTTGAAACTGGTATATAAGGAATCACACAAAACTCAAGGTATTTTCAGCAAGACTCTAAAAACTCAGCCAATTCACCATGATTTTTGCTCAGTTTACCCAAGACAAGAAGTTGCAATGTGCATGCCTTTCCTAAAGGAAAGGACATTAACAAGGAGCCAGTATAGCTCTACAGTATTTTAAAATCTTCATTTGTATACATCCAACCCTGGCAGGAGATGAGCTGGCAAGTGCGAGCACTGCACCAGACTCCACTGTTTGGCATGGTTTTTACAGTCGGATGCCTTTCCTAATGCCAGCCACTTTACAGAGTCGACTGGGTGTTTTTAACATGGCACCAGCACTGGTGAGGGCTGCTTTGGCATAGTATTAAAGGTGGTGAGCTGGTAGAAACGTTAACATGCTGGGCAAAATGCTCAACAGCATTTCGTCTGTCTTTACGTTCTGAGTTCAAATTTCGCTGAGGTTGACTTTGCCTTTCATCCTTTCGGGGTCGATTAAATAAGTACCAGTTACGCACTGGTGTCGATGTCATCAACTTAATCCCTTCGTCTGTCCTTGTTTGTTCCCTCTATGTTTAGCCCCCTGTGAGCAATAAAGAGATTAGTATTTATGGCTAGATGCGCTTCCTAATGCCAACCACTTCACAGAATGGACCAGGTACTTTTTATTTTTGTAGTACCAGTGTCAGTAAGGTCACATGAAGCGCACCCAGTCCATTCTGTTGAAAAGAACGTCTTATCATCAAACAGCAGTTATTATATGGTCAGCTATTCAACTTTAGAGCATCAAAGACTTCCATAGCTATTGCCAAAAGCATATATGATACTTATGTTCATAGCCTGGTGCAGCCTCTGGCTCACCAATACTCAGTCAAACCGTCCAACCAATGCCAGCATAGAAAGCGGACATTAAACGACAATGATGATCTCTCTACATATCCTTCTTGATTTATAAATACTTCCTTCTACTGAATATCTGGGTGTACTGGCCAATGGTCTACTCAAGCAAAACAGGTAATAATTAACCAACACTATCAACAGAGCTAATAATCAACCAACACTATCAACATGTAAGAAATCAACCAAAATACTTAGTTTTCTTATCATAAAACATTAATGAAGAATTTCAGTTAATCACATCAAACTCCATTGTCTTCCATGTAGACAGAGGCTACAGTCAATTGAGTTCATAAATTATAAAATTTTTATAAAGAATGTGTTTTAGTTTCTTAAAGGTTTTCTCCTTAATAATAATAATAATAATAATAATAATAATAATAATCCGGTGCTAGTATATTATAGGGTCTACGACGGTGTCAAACAGGGTTATTTCCCTTGTCTACCACTCTCGGAGTGGTTTGCACTAGGAAGAGCATCTGGCTGTACAAATTCTGCCAGATCAGATTGGAGCCTGGTGTAGCCTTCTGGCTCACCAGTCCCCAGTCAAACAGTCCAACCCATGCCAGCATGGAAAGCGGACGTTAAACGATTATAATGACGAAAACACATCAGATATTAAAAAACTTCGTACATTATGAAGGAATTACACAAGAAAAATTGAATCTTATATTATTTCATATGATAAAGAACTGTTAGAGTCACAGCTGTGGTCATGGGTATATCTAAAACAAAGAAAAATCTTGGTTCTAAAATCTCACTCAGGTTCAGCTTGCAGTTTCATTTGTTGTTAATGTCCGTATAATGGAAAAAACGGTTTTCTTTATGAACTGAATGTGAAGTTTGACACCCCTTTCCAAGGACAACGATGTACAGGCCTGAATTGTCCACCTCTGTCATGCTTTCGTTTCTCCTGCATGACAGCACCGCATCAATGGCAGGGATCTGCTTCTTGTTGTGTATCCAGCAGATTGTAGTCTTTTAAAAATGTGACTGCTGTTTCCTCTGTCAAGATGACACGTGTATAAAAATCTTTCAGCAACATTTCAATGTAAGGTAAACTGCAAGTGGAAAGGTGAGGTGATAACGAGTAGTTTTTAAGGTAGATAACCCTGGCTATACTGGTTGACAACATAGTAGACCGCATACTATACCAGCACCAATAATCCTTTGTTCCAAAATTTGTTAAAATACATGGGCTTTTATGACAATTAATTTTGAAAATAAAGAATTTAGTTAAATAACTTTGCCGTACAATTAGGATCTGGAACTTAAATTAATAAATTTAGAGGGAAGGTTTTAATTTAAGTCACTTTAAAATATGTAAGTGGTTTCAGTTGCTTTTGTATCAAAGAAGATTAAATCTAAGACTTGATTACAAACCAATTCACCGATTCTGCTCCACCCAAAGAGACAGTAATAAAAACACTGAAATACTCAAGCCATATAATTAGAAGAATTCATTACAATTTATTCCATACACAACACACTCTTTGAGAAACTATAAAATCTGACCACTTACATGTGCTAAGGCCATTTCTGTAGCACCACCTCCTGGTACCAAAACTGGTTCCTGGATTACATTTCTAGTAACATTTAAAGCATCTTGTAAATTCCTGTCCACTTCATTAAGAATATCTTTACTAGCGCCACGTAATACCATGGTACAAGCTTTGGGATTTTTACAATCAATTAAATATGTGAAGTACCTAAAAACAAAAACAAAAAAAGGCAATAAATTTAATCAGTTATGGAGTTTTATGCAAGATGTGTTCAATCTGTGTAAACATGGGAATAAATGAACGTAAAAATAAAGCTTATTGGGATGTGTTGGTGAGGATATACCCACACTGTAGGACATTGGCGCTTGATGTACTCTTGCAACTTTTCAGATCCTGTCAAACTGTACAGCCCATGTCAGTAGAGAGAAACAATTATTAATCGATTCCAGCCCGGCTGAAACCATATCAGGCTCTGTAGTACAAATGTCTTGTTTTCATAAATTCCGAATTAAAATCTTCCACCAAACCTTAGTCACAATTTATGTTCCTAATGCTAGCTTAATGATAACTAAGTTATTTTACTAAATTCTTTGTTATATTTGTCTGTTTTCCATGCTGGCATGAGTTAGTTTGACCAGAGTTGGTAAGCCAGAGAGAGCTGCACCAGGCTCCAGTCTCTTTAGGCTTGGTTTCTATGGCTGGATGTCCTTTCTAACACCAACCACCCTACAGAGTGGCGCACTGGGTGTCTTTCACGACACAGGCCACAACCACGATTTCCCTTAGCTTGACCCGTCTTCTCAAGCACAGCAAATAATAGTCAGAAGTCTTGGTCTCTTGTCACTGCATCCGTGAGACTCAACAACCAAAGATCATATTTCACCACCTCATTCCATGTCTTCCTGGGCCTATCTCTTCCACAGGTATATATTAAGAGCACATTGAACTGTTCGTCAAATCTAGAGCTTATATGAAGTTGAAACTCTCAATAAAATATGCTGCCATATAATTAAAACTCAATTCCAATACATTAATATTTCTGATACCAATAAACTGGACACCCACTCCTGGTGCTATGTTAATGATCCAATCATTTTAACACTTTAGCATTTAAGCCAGCCATATTCAGCCCAAATATTCTTCCTGTTTTATATTCAAACCAGCCAGATATGGCCTCTCATACCAATCATATAACGTTATTCTAAAAAAAAACAACCCATCATCAAAATCTCAAGTTACAAGATAATGCATGATTAATTCAAAACTATGTGAATAAATAAGAGTCAGGTTTGATAAAATAATCTGAATGCTAAACGGTTAAATGATTCGTAAACTAGATCTGTCCATAATAATTTTATGTAAAAATATTTTCAACTAGCACCCGTCCTTTAGGCGGTTTAAGTTGCTTTGGTGGTATTGTTTTCACCAAACAATTGAACTACCGAGAAGGTTTATGAGTCGCACAGTAATCTACATTTCCGATTATCCTAGGAACGGAAAATTAAATTGAAGGCTGGTTATTGTAGATGTCGTAGCAAATATAAGTTTGCAAGCAATGCAAAGTAGAGCTACTGAAGTGTTTTGGGAGCAGATTATGGATAATGGCTACAAAATACAGTTGTTTTACATAAAAGCAGAATTTCTTGTCAGAAACAGCCACATAAATGGTGTAATGAAATTGAAGGAAAACGAAACTCCCCCTCCGCGAGTTTATTTTTTTCAACAGCAAAGGGAGTTATTTTTGGGGAGAGACAACATAACAAAAGCCCCTTTATTCTGTCTTATTTAAAGGTTGATTCTTTGGGACAAATTATTTGTGATTGTTAAAAAAAAGGCTACAATGACAATGTTAAAACGTATTTGAAACAATGGATAACAGTCAAAATACCATAATGGGTGGGTAAATAGGCATCCTTAAAGTGAAACAATGCATTGGTAGGTAAACAAAGGTATCAACAAATAGAAGAGAGGGAAGGGAACATCACCTTTCAAGTAACTCAGAATAGACAAAAGTAAGCTTGCCAAAGTTTAATGCAGTTTAAATATGGAGATTAAGATTGTTTGGTATTGGATATTCATCGCATATTCCTGGTCAATTTAATAAACGTCACAGTTGGACAGTCGAAATAAATAGACAAAATCCTTTCAGTTTTACAAATAGATTAAAAAGTATGGAACACCCTACACAGAAAAAAACTAAGTCCATTTATGTCTATTTACACAGGAGCTCAGGGCAAAATTTTAGTGCATGACCATCCTGAGGACATAAGTAATGTATGTGTAAAGTTTGGTGAAAACAAGTTGAGAATTGTGGAAAGGTATGCATTCAATGTCCCTAGTCACTGGTGAATCCTTCCACTTAGATAAAAAAAAAATTTTAATATGGAAGACCCCACAGATTATAAAACAGCTGATTAATGCAAATGAATAGGAATCATCTATTGTTCTTTTCCCAATGCTCTAGAGGCCCCAATATTGATTTTTAAATAATCTAAGTAGCCTATGTTCAGATCTGAGATATGAGGTAGCTATGTATAAAATTTTGAAGAAATCAAATGAAAGATGTAGAAGTTATTGAGGTACATTAAATTTTTGTACACACACAACTTCAATTTTATAGATTATTAGAAATGTTTTGCTATATATCTTCCAATTCTTATTTTCAAAATTATCTTGAAAAGCTGAGTATTGTATTTACTTGTGCATAAAGACACTATTTTATATTTGATTTTTAATTGTAGCAACTATGGTGCGACTAATACACAGGGCAAAGCTAAAACTCTGAAGGGAAAAGAATTTTGTGCCAAGATTTAACACTAAATGAGGGATATGACTTATACACAAGTTAATATGGTAGATTTTATGAGAAAGGGCTACAACAGGACTGCTACCAATCACTTATTTTAAGGAAAAAAGAAAAAAAAGCACATACTCATCACCAATCTTCTTAATTTCAAAAAGTCCACATGCGGTACCAACATCTTCCTCCTTGATTTCTTCGGTTCGGCTAACAATTGTGGCACCAGAAGCTCTGTTATAACAAAAAGAAAAAAGAGAAATGTGAAATGAAACAGAGAAAGGAGAGGAGCAAAAACGAATGGTATTTGCAAAGTGCAGGATATCAAGAATGAAAAGCGTCATTGGAAAGGAGAGATGCACTAACAAACCAAGTGAAATGAAAGCCAACATCAAGGAATGAGGAGGGGGTCTGTCGATGGAGGAAAGTTTGATTAGCAAACAGGCAGATCATATACCAGCAAGATTATAAAAAGTTGTAAAGTATATTACACACACACTCACATGTATTTATTTATATATATATATATACAATTACTTCAGTTTAAAAATAAACACAAATGAAAGTAATGTACAAGATAGACAACCACGCCTTGAATTAAGTATCAAGATATAAAAAGGAACCTCCAAATAAATCAAACAAGTAAAAACCACAACTAAATCCTCAGAGAATGTTTTAACGCAACTCAGCTTCCACACATTTGACAACTCAAAGCTGGAATCTTTCATTGATCAAACCAACCAAAATACTTTTTCAATTCATGTCATTTCAAACAGGGGACCAAAAAGGTTATGTAACTTTAGCCATTTTTTTCTTTTTTATATGCAGTTTAGCAGAAAAACAGGTCAAGTTTCTCAATTTGATTCCTTCAATATAGATTTACCATTTTTACAGGATGGAATATGGGTGAATGACTAAGAAATTCACTTCACAATCACAAGGTTTCAGGTTCAATCCCACTACAAGGCATCCTTGAGCAAGTGCTGGTTACCCCTTGTCTCAGGTGGGCCCAAGTTTTGTGAGAGAAAGTGGGGAAACAGTGATTCAAAACTTGTACAACCGTATCACATACCATGTCCTGCTGATTCACACACGCAGGCTTCTTTCAGTTTCCATCTATCAAAATAAACTCACAAGAAAACGCCAGTGCTGGTGACAGAAAATAAGCACCCAGTACATTCTGTGGAATGGTTAGCATTAAGAAGAGCATCCAGCTGTAGAAACCAAACCAAAACAGAGAGGAGACTGATGCAGCTCTCTGGTTTACCAACTCTGGTTAAACTATTTAATCACTGCCAGCACAGAAACAGATGTTAAATAATGATGAAAGCTTTGATTAGCCTAAAGTTATAGTTGAAGACACTTGGCCAAGGTGTCAGTGGAACTGAACCCAAGACCCCATGGTTGAAAAGTAAGCTTCTTAACCACACAACCAAACAGACTCCTTCACATCAAAAGGAAAAGATGCCAGATTCTGCCAATCTAATGTGGAAGAAACTCTGCCAGATTAGATTGGAGCCTGGTGCAGCCATCTGGTTTGCCAGTCCTCACTCAAATCGTCCAACCCATGCTAGCATGGAAAGCAGACGTTAACAATGATGATGAAACGGAAGCACAAAGCAGCCAGTCCAAAGGAGCCAATGTTCTACCTTTGTCCCTCTGTTAAACATTAATTCAATACTAAGGTAATGAGCTGGCAGAATTGTTAGTATGCCAGGCGAAATGCTTAGCAGTATTTCGTCTGCTGTTATGTTCCAAGTTCAAATTCCACCGAGGTCGACTTTGCCTTTCATCCTTTTGGGGTTGATGAAATAAGTACCAGTTGAGCACTGGGGGTCCATGTAACTGACTATCCCCCTCCCCCAAATCAGCGCTATAGAGTCAGAGTCGTGGAGTCAGAAAAACTATACCGACTGATTCCGACTCACGATATCTTTATTCTTTTTAATATAAACCAGTTATAACATAAACGTCTACTCAAAGTACAAGTGTATGCATATGCTTTATATGATATGTAGACCACAATCACTTAATTACATACAGTGGAGTCGGAGGTGCCAATAGTACAGGAGTCAGAGTTGGAGTCAAAGTTTTTTGTTTAGACTTCACAGCCCTGCCCAAAATTTCAGGTCTTGTGCCTATAGTAGAAAGGATTAATTCAATACATTATCTTTAAAACAATATCAATTGTTCCAAGACATACAAACCCCAGATCTTAAAACCAAGCAAAAAAATCCATCTCTACATGCTGTAACAGCTACCATCTTAACAGTGAGACATCTGCTGTAGCACTAACAGACACCAAGAAACAAACACATATTGTAGTTATAGATAGGTACCTACTTTCCCAGCAGCACCCATACACCCACACACAAACTCATGTCACAGCAATCACGGACCCTTGTTTATTAACCAATTTTTTTTTTTTACTTACAAAAGTATTCATAAATAAACCATTCTACATAAGACAAGCGTAGTAGTTGATAGGTAGAGTTTTGTAATAGCCATCAGTCCCTCTTGATGAAGGAAAAAGGGTCAGGAATGGAATGATTGTTTCATGGTTTATTCACTAATACTTTGGTAAATAAAAAATTGGTTGTTGATAATAGGAAAGCAATATTTATTGATTAGTGTCAGGTAGTTAGAGAAAATATGTACAAAGTCACACCATGGTCAAGCTGGTTGTGTGGTAAGAAGCTTGCTTCCCAGCCACATGGTTCCAGGTTCAGCCTCACTCCATGGCACCTTTGGCGAATGTCTTCTACTATAGCTTTAAGACTGACCAAAGCCATATGAGTGGATTTGGTATATGGAAACTGAAAGAAGCCCGTTGTGTGTGTGTGTCTATCTCCCACCACCACCAATTGACAGCCAGTGTTGGTGTTTTTATGTCCCTGTAACTTAGCAGTTCGACAAAAGAAACAGATAGAATAAGTAACAGGCTTTAAAAAGAAGTACAAAATAAAAATAAGGACAGGGGGACTATTCGTTTGACTAAAAATTCTCCAAGAAGGTGCTCCAGCATGGCCACAGTCTAATGACTGAAGCAAGTAAAAGATACAC
>NC_068992.1:40628274-40650722 GCF_001194135.2 Octopus bimaculoides | reverse complement strand
ACCTAAAACACGAGAAAATTCATGAGAAGGAAACAGATTATCAAAAAATGGTTGTCCAGTCTGGACTTTCCAAGTTAGTTTTCCAAAGATTCTCATTAACTCATTAAGTCCCAGAGTACTTAAATTTCTGAATAATACTTTTAAATTCTTACAAATGATTGAAAATTGGTTAAAATGAAAAAAAACACCTATTAAAACTCCTTTACTTCAAGTAGAAATGGAAATACTCAGTGTCCTATAAATACGACACTGAGACAATGTGATATAGCTTATTTAATGTTCTCATTTAGTGTCCTATTTATATGACAGTGGGACTTAATGAACTGAGTCACTTTTTGCCAAACTGTTAATTAACAGGGACGTGAACAGACCAACACTATCAAGCAGTTGTGGAAAACACAGACACACAACGTACATCTTTCGGTTTCTGTGAACCAAATCTACTCAGGAGGCTTTGGTCTGCCTGCAGCATAAGAAGGTGACATGCAAAGGGACTGAACCTGACCAGGCGTGGAAGTAAACTTTCTTCCTCATAGCCACACTGCTCCCATAGTGCAGTAAATAAATGAATGTAACCATTTTATTTTTAGTATAAACATAATTCTTTGGTTACAGTCTTAGCTTCTTTTCACACCAACTCGAAAGCAGACGGTAAGCATTTGCTACTAATAGCAACATAGTATGGGAAGTAACTCGTGTTAAGGGAGGTAACTCTTACGAGTTTCAACGCGTGCAAAGCAACAAAATTCTGGAGGTTCAGCGAAATAAAATGTTTTAATTATATATTCTTTTCTACTCTGGGCACAAGGCCTGAAATTTTTGGGGGGGGAGAGGGGATTAAATTGACCTCAGTACGCAACTGGTACTTAATTTATCGATCCCGAGAGGACGAAAGGCTATGTCGACCTCGGCGGAATTTGAACTCAGAACGTAGCGGCAGACGAAATACCGCTAAGCAGTTCGCCTGGTATGCTAACGTTTCTGCCAGCTTGCGCCTTGTCTTGATTATACATTCAGCATTTCCAGAAAGTTAAAATATGCAAGAGGGAGGAAGGAAAGGCCCTTCAAACTAAACTCCTCACAAGAAATAAACAATTATACCAATCCTTCTGGGATAAAAGCAATGGTAGGCAAGGTACACATATACTGCTAGCTGAGAAATGGATAAAGTAATTAAGGTAGTTAGGATGTATGACATGATAATTAAGCTAAGTTTAATTAGATAATTCATCAGCAACAGTTATTTCTGCATACACCACACAATCAGGATTAGCAGACGAACAAAAAGACCGCTTGTATGAGATTTCTGGACAACCTCTATAATGGTTGACAGCAATTTCATCATAAATTGCTGGTGACTTTAATGTTGATCAAAACCAGGATCGTTTCCATGATGTCCATAGAAGCTATGGATATGGTGTGAGAAATGAGGGGGGGGTGTTCCTGGAGTTCTGTGATGCAACCAATCTGACAATCTGCAACATAACCTTCAAGAAACTAGTCACCTAACAATCTCAAGCTCCTTCGTTAGATTTCATTCTCATCTAAAAGAAAAAATACCACTGTAAATACCAAACCCGTTCATTATTATCATCATCGTTTAACGTCCACTTTCCATGCTGGCATGGGTTGGACGGTTTGACTATGGACTGGCAAGCCGAGAGGCTGCACCAGGCTCCAATCCGATCTGGCAAGGTTTCTACAGCTGGATGCCCTTCCGAATGCCAACCACTCTGAGAGGGTAATGGGTGTTTTTACGTGCCACCAACACAGGGGCCAGTCAGGCAGCATTGGCATCGACCATGTCTGAATGGTACTTTTCACATGTCACTGGTACAGGAGCCAGTCAGGTGGCACTGACATCGACCATGCTTGAATGGTGTTTTATGTGTCACCAGCACTGGCATCAGACATGCTTCAATAGTACTTCTTATGTGCTGCCAGCACAGGTGCCAGTCAAGTGACACTGGCATCGACCATGTTCAGATGGCACATTTTACGTGCCACCAGCAAAGGAGTCAGTCATGTGGCACTGGCATCGACCACACTCAAACGGCACCACTGGCATGGGAGCTAGTCAGGTGGCGTTGGTATCGACCACGCTTGAATGGTGCCTTTTTAAGTGTCACCGGCACTGGCCACACTCAAATGGCAGTTTTTTTACATACCACGAGCACAGGTGCCAGTCAGGCGGCACTGGCATTGGCCACGACTCACAAATTCACTACTCAACTCAGATTAATGGCTAGAATCTTCAGAATCAAAGCTAGACTAACTAAAGATATAGAAACTAAAAGATTTAGCAGTTGTTTATGAGTTTAGAGAAATCTTTATCCATTCACACGACTGTAGAGAGGAGTTAGAACACTACAGAACAGACAACAGGGAGTTCCTAAGAGATAACCTGCTGAATTCTACAGATTCCATATAAGACTGGTGCAAGGTACCAGCCAAAACAAAGGTGACATGGTAATGGCATAAAATGGTAGAGAGGATTAGAAGGTCTGGAAGGAAGAGAATATGTGATAATGAATTCATTTTATCAAGCAGCAAGATATCAAGTTTACTTGGATGTCAATAGGGGCGAAGCAAAAAGGAAAATATCTGCATGTGTTCTATGTCACGAGAACTCTCACCCACTTAAGACCACAACATATTCCTGTCTCAACATCACATGAAATAGCCCTAACTTTTGCCATCATATGCTTCTTTCACCGACCCATCCTTACCTTTGGCCACTCTGCTACTGTTAATTACTTCCCTCCCCTCAATAGCACCCCCACCTATGCCTACCTTCTCCATCACACCCTTACTCCTTCCGTCTCTCCCATCCATTCTCAGTTGCTACCTGTAATCATTGTTCTGGATACACATAACAACATTACTGCCTTTAGCAATTTTCATTCCTATTTCTCTCCCCCTCTCAAAACAGACTTCAGCCACTGGGTCCAATACAGCTGACGCCTTAGCTAAATAGAACTAATGTCAATTACTATTAACATACAAGCTCTAAACCAGTGAAAGACAATATTCAAAGAACAGTGTTAGAGAAATAATTAAAGTGTCAGAAAAGAAACTCACGCAAAATCGTCTTCGGCAGTGATTTCAATGTTGGTCTGGTAATGAAAATAATGAAAACAATGTTATTTCAGAATAAAAACCCTTTGATCCATAATAATTCAATCACAAGAATGTTTTCTGTTTCAGGTTGATTTCTTTTTACATATTACATAACAAGATACAACTAATTTGATACTAATTTCTTTAATCTCTAATTAGTAAATATAATTACCTGGCTTTCTCCCTTCTTGTATTCTAACGAACAGTCAAGTAACAGAATGCGAGGGTTTTCTATTTTTCTGTCAAACAAAGAAAAAAGGTTCTTTAATTAAAGAAATTAATTCAACATATTACTAGATTCTTTAAAAACAGGATATAACAATGTAATTAATAAGGAGGAATAAAAAGAAACGATATCACAACATTTGTAAATCTCACAACGAGAGATATTCAGCAACAGTACTTTGGAGTAAAGATTATTTGCCAACATAACATGGCAGTCCTGGTTTAGGACGGATGTTGCTGTAATTTAGCCCCAGAAAACAGTCTCCAGCTGGCTATACGCCACGATATGTGTCCATATATTTTCAAACAATTATTCGGTGATGATGAAGGGAAATAACCCAGAAATCGCGATACACAGATATTGTTTTGAGCTGAGTGGGGGTGCTAGATTCCCTTGCTCGAAAATATAAGGACACAGATTGTGTCGTATAGCCAGCTGGAGACAATGGCTCCTGGGGCTAAACATTCGTCCTAAACCAGGACTGCCATGTTATGTTGGCAAACAATCTTTACTCCTATATTACAACAATACAGAACAAAAGACTGTGACTAACATTGAATAAGATGACATAAGCTACCCCTATACATCACTGGTGGAAAAGATCCATTTGCACATCTTAAATGTGCCCCAAAGTCATTACAATGAATTGTTTAAAAATCCCTTTACAGATATCTATTATACAACAGCCCCAGAAAACCTAAAACTAATGTCTAAAGAAATTTCAGAATATATACAAAAGGAATTAAATCTTTAAACCTTCTAATACCAATCCACTTAAGATAACCCTAGTTTTATGATACAAATATCCAATTTTAAGATGATGTAATTGAAACATTTCAAATTTAATATTGATTTTATGATCCAAACAACAGATTAATAATGATGATACTGAATTATGAGCATTTTTACAATGACCAACATTGTGTGTTAATGGTTATGTAATAGTTTAACCAAATATATAACAAAAACAACAAACAATGTTTGGCTAAAGACTTCCTTTTTTTTAATTAAATATGCTGATGATGATGATACTGGGGTCTGAAAAAGGTTTTTTTCATCTAATTTTTTAAAGACAGTTCATAATGCAAAAGCTATGATTGAATGACATTTAGCATAAAAGACTATTAGAAGTTGGGATTATCAAATTGTTAATGAATTAAATTAATTCAGCTAAATATTTGATGGATGTAAAAAGTTTTTTTTGCCCCTCAATCTACAGTAAAAATAGAGGAACCTCAGTTTCCGAACAACTCTGATCACGAATAAATCGTACATTATTTCCTGTCTTTCTCATATTCATTTAATACAGTAGTACTTTGGTTTACGACCGCCTCTGATCATAAATCATGCTTTATATCATCATCGTTGTTGTTTGACATCCACTTTCTATGTTGGCATGGGTTGGACAGTTTGACTGAGGACTGGAGAGCCAGAGGCTGCAGCAGGCTCAATCTGATCTGGCAAAGTTTCTACAGATGGATGTCCTTCCTAACGCCAACCACTCCAAGAGTGTAGTGAGTGCTTTTACATGCCACCAGCACAAGGGCCAGTCAGATAGTTCTGGCAACGACCACGCTCAAAAGGTATTTTTTATGTGCTACCTGCACGGGAGCCAGTCTGTAGCCCTGGCAACGATCATGCTCAGACGTGCTTTTAACGTTCCACTGGCACAAGTGCCAATCAGGCGGTACTGTCATCGGCCACATCAGCGATTTTGGTCTTTATATATATATACATAAAGCATAATTTATTCGCAATCAGAGTTGTTCAAAAACCGAGGTACTACTGTATAAGTTTTATTTGATTTCAAAATATCAATGTCAGTCAGAAGATTAAATTACCTCTTCATTTTAGGATGTGTGACATCTTTGTTCAATAGAATTCCTTGCAATACACAAGAATCTTCAATGCAACCACCAGGAATCTATTGAAAATATTCAAGAAATATAAATTATTCAGTGAGAAAAAATGAAAAAATGCTGCAGAGAAAATATCAAAACCAATATCAGGAAATACGATATTCTGTATAATTTTAGACTAACCTTTATAAATGGTGTGAAAATGCCATTACAACAGTAATAGTTGGCATATGTGTGTGCGTATATATATATATACATATATATATATACACATACACACACACAAGGGTGTAGTTGTGCAGTCAACCGTATGGTTTCAGGTTCGGTGCCAGGATATAATACTTTGGGCAAGTGTCTTTTACTATAGTCTGGTGAGTGTATTTAGTGGATAGATATTGAAAGCTTGCCATGTATGTATATATGCGTATATGTGTGAGTGTGTGATAGTCATAAACGAGTGTCACTGTCAAAGAAGCAGTGTCCATAGTCACTAAACTTCTGTATAAGCACGTCTAGCCATGAGGGGAAAATTACCTTATTTGGAAACAGGTAAAAGTCAAGGACAGAATGACAAAAGAAAGTTTCCAACCATAGAAAATCTACTTTGACAAATTCTGTCCAACCAATGCCATCATAACAAATCCATTTTTTTTTTTACGTTAACAAAAACTATGAGAGGAGACCAGAATTTTCCTTTACTTCTCTTTTAAATGAACATGTACATGAAATGTTAATGAAGATTTTTTTCACAGGTTTCATACCAACTCTATTGGTTACAAGTAATAATACTCAATCACTGTTGTCCACTTTAACATCTACTTTTTGTTGCTTGCATGGGTCAGATGCAACTTCACTGAAGCTGATTTTTAAAAAATTTTTTATGGTTGGATGCCCTTCTTCATATAAACTCTCTCCTATATGCACAGACATGGCTGTGTGGTAAGAAACCTGCTTCTGAACCACATGGTTCCAATTAAGTCCCACTGCATGGCACCATTGGCAAGTGTTTCCAGCTATAACTTGGAGTTGACCAAAGCCTTGTGAGTAAAATTGGTTAGACAGAAACTGACTGGAGCCTGGTGGCACGTAAAAAGCACCCACTACACTCATGGAGTGACTGGCTTTAGGAAGGGCCTCCAGCCGTAGAAACCATGCCAAATGAGATTGCAACCTGGTACAGTTCTCTGGCTTATCAGTTCCACTCAAACTGTCTAACCCAATGCTTCCCAACCCTTTTATTTAAAATTCTCCCATGAACCCCTTTTAATATGCTCACCCTATATATATATATACATATATATATATTCATTTTTTCTTTTACTTGTTTCAGTCATTTGATTGTGGCCATGCTAGAGCACTGCTTTTTTAGCCAAGCAAATCAACCCCAGGACTTATTCTTTGTAAGCCTAGTACTTATTCTATTGGTCTCTTTTTGCTGAACTGCCAAGTTACGGGGATGTAAACACATCGGTTGTCTAGTGATGGTGGGGGGTGGACAAACACAGACACAAACACACACATATATATATATATATATATACAACGGGCTTCCTTCAGTATGTCTACCAAATCCACTCACAAGGCTTTGGTCAGCCTGAGGCTATAGAAGAAGACACTTGTCCAAGGTGCCACGCAGTGGGACTAAACCTGGAACCATGTGGTTGGCAAACAAACTTCTTACGACAGCCAGTCCTGCACCTACATATATGAAATTTTGAATTTAGTTCATAGACCCCCAGTACTACCTTTGCAAACCACTAGGGGTCCACAGTCTAACCCATGCTAGTATGGAAAGCAGATACTAAATGATGATATATATTTATTTAAAATGTGTGTCTTTGTGTCTGTCAGTTTGTTCCCCACCACCACCAATTGACAACCGGTGTTGGTGTGTTTACATTCCCTGTAACTTTACAGTTCAGCAAAACAAAGTACCAGGTATAAAAAAAAAGTACTGGGGTCAATTCATTCAACTGGAAGTTGAAGGCAGTGCCCCAACATGGTCTCAGTCTAATGACTGAGGCAAGGAGAGAGAGGAGGAAAAAACCTCACCTGTTTCCATGTAAGGTAATAAATCCCCAGTCTATGGAACAACAAACTACCTGGACATGCTTTGGCAGAAGACTGCAATCAAACACTATTTGTCTAAATGATGAGGATTTTCTTTATAATAAATGTGATGAAGGGGGAATAGAAATTCAGTCAAGCACACACACACACACACTTTACTACACAGTGGGACCAACCCCCTAATCACAATACCAAAGTGAATTTTGAGGCAAAGTGGCTGAGTTCTTTTTGAGTGTCGGGCCTCATGGAGGCAATGACCAAGATGTTTGGCATTATGTTGTGCTTGAGAAGAAGACCCATCAAGCATAGCAAAATTGGCACCCATGCCGGTGTCACGTAAACGCACCCCAGTGTCATGCAAATGACGCATAAAAGCACCCACTACATTCTCGGATTGGTTGGCGTTAGGACAGGCAAACAGCTGTAGAAAACCATGCCAAATCAGACTGGAGCCTGGTGCAGCTTTCCTTCATCCCAGCCCAGTCAAACCGTCCAACTCCTGCTAGCATGGACAATGGATGTTAAATAATGATGATGACAACACAGCTCTGCCTGCATATGTCTGGTGTCTGAAGACTTGGTGTTTGGATTCAGTTATGCAATCTTCTCAACAATAACCTTTATTAATTCACCAACAAGCCCTGTTTTAAGCACAGTTAATGCCTTTATTAGTAATAAAGATTTTAATGTCAGAACGCTGGTTTCAAATTTTGACACAAAGCCTTGATGAAGGGGGGCCCAAGTCGGTTATGTTGACCACAAATGCTCAATCGGTACTTATTTTATCGACCTTGAAAGGATATAAGGCAAAGCTGCCTTCATTGTATTTTGAACTCAGAATGTAAAGAGACGGAATGCTGCTAAGCATCTTGCTCAATGTGCTAATGATTCAGCCAGCTCATTGTGTTTTGATGTCAGAATATTAAGATGTTAGAAGTGAGGGGCCAGCCATGTGGTCTTAGGTTCAGTCCAACTACTTTGGGCAAGTATCTTCTATTATGGCCTCAGGCTGGTGGAAACTAAAAGCCTGCCAAATAAGTATATATACATCATCATCATCATTTAACGTTCGTTTTCCATGCTGGCATGGGTTGGACAGCTTGACAGGGGTCTGGGAAGCCAGGAGGCTGCACCAGGCTCCAGTCTGATCTGGCAGTGTTTCTACAGCTAGATGCCCTTCCTAACGTCAACCACTCCGAGTGTGTAGTGGGTGCTTTTTTACATGCCACCGGCACAGGGGCCAGAGAGGGCTGGCATCAACCACAATCAGATTGTGCTTTTTACATGCCACAGGCACAGAAGCCAGACAAGGCAGCGCTGGCATTGGCCACATTCGGATGGAGCTTTTTATATGCCACTGGCATGGGGATCAAATATATATAGAAGGGTAAAAACCCACTTCCGTTATGAATGACTGTGGGACTGCACTTAGAAAGATCTCCTCCAAGGCACAAGTCCAAGCAAGGTTGTTTGTGGAAGAGCAGCAATGCTCATGCATAGCAGCCTCTTCTCTCCATGCGACCAACGTTATCCAAGGGAAAGGCAAAGGGGCCGATACAGATCAGCACCAGTGACATCACAACCGAGTGAACTGGAGCAACATTAAATTAAGTGTCTTGCTCAAGAACATAACACACAGCACAGTACAGGAATTGAACTCATTATCTCATGATTGTGAACTGGCAGCTCTAACTACCGATTCACACTGGGTGTGTACATATGCATATACAATTGTCCTGATAACATCATGTGATGACTGTTGTCATACAAGTGATGTTGTTTGTTTCTTATCTTCCTTGGGACAATATTGCCTTTGTTGGAAACAGATGAGGGTTGGCAACAGGATGGGCACCCAGCTGTAGAAAACATGCCCTGATGAAGAATTTTGTTCAACCCATGTAAACATAATGCAAAAGTGGATGTTAAACAATGATAATGACAACTTAGATTTTAGAAGGAAATGAAATGTACAACTTACTTTTTCAACTTTAGCAAAATTCTTTATATCAATCTCTTTCTTTCCTTTTTCTTCAACCAGGACTATTTTAGTAGCAGTCAATGCCATTTTACAAGCCAACTCAGACCTTTGAAGAGGTTTTTAAAAAAGGAAAATAAAACATTATTAGCAGAAGTCTTTGGAAAAGTACAAAACAGTTCTGGCAGAATAACAGACAATGAAACATTGCACTTACCATTGTTTCATAAACTTGGTCCCAATACAACTTTTAATGATTTTCAACAGTTCCGCATCATTATTCACATCAACTGGAACACTGGTTGAAAACAAAACATTTAAAGTCAATTCCATATGTTTTAGGTAGTTTAAAAAGCTTTTGATACCAACCCACTTGTGACTACCCCCTCGTTCTATGACACAAACTTCCTTACCTTGAAGTGATCTAGAAATTAAAACCTTCCACCAAAATTTCATGTCATGTTCCAAACTCCAGCATTTTACTAAATTCATCATTTTCAAAATTAATATAAAACAAAAGCACTTTATTTCAACAGAAGTAAGATAGATGCTAAAACTTTAGTTCCAACCATCTTCAAGATGTTTCATATCTATCTATTATGGGCAGAAGACCAGAAATTTTGATGAAGGGAGCTAGTTGATTACACATACTCCAGTGATTAATTAGTTCTTATTTTATCGACCCCCAAAAGGATAGCAACATTTCAACTCAGAACAAAATGCTCAAAACCATCCAATTTCACAACTTTGTACTTTTTTTTTAATGAATGTTCTAATAAAAAGAAAGAATTCTTTTGTTCAAGCTCACCCTATCTTAGCCTTCATTATTTCCAAAATATCATCAAGAGCACGCCTGAAAGCACTGATGATGACAGTTGGATGCATTTGTTCACCAAGGAAGGGACTGGCCACATTCAACACTTCTCCAGCTAAAAAAAAAAAAAAAATATATGTAATCAAAATGTGATTTTAGTGACAGCAATCATTTTCACACACCCTGTATGGCACCTTCCCATATAAACTTGACCCTTATGCTCGTATCATATCAAAACACTAAAGAATGTCTAGATATACCAATTCATATTCAAAATCAAAATTACCAAAGAATTTCAGTGTTGTGACAAGACACAGTCACCGATGGAGTTATATTTCTCGTGTCAATTGCACCATCAGTGTCTTTGGTGCAAGTTTTCTGGCAGCTTTCTTGAACTAAAAATGTTTTTCTTCTACATACCCCTCCATTTCGATATTTTGCTCTCGACTATCTCCAGCAGGATGCTATGAAATTGCTCTCATCATCATCATCATTTAACATCCGTTTTCCATTTTGGCATGAGCTGGACAAGAGTTGGTGAGGCCTGGTGCCAGTTTGAGAAATATTGTTCTTCAGAGAAGTACAGGGATTCTTGATCAAAATCAATTGCAGTCAGAGTACCAAAGAAGAACATATGATGAAAACTGCAAATTACTGTCAAAGCAGGCTCATCTTAACATGCAAACACCAAGAGAAGCTCAGCATATTCATCTATAACTACAAACAAATAACAGAGAACTTTTAAAGCTGTCACCGAGACAATCCTTTAGTATTTAATCCAGTCATATCTGACCTAAATATTCTACATATTTTATGTTCAAACTGGCCATGTCCTGCCTCTTCCACACACCCTACAATGTCATTTTGAAAATATATACAATCACCACATCAAAATCTCAAAGTTGCAACATGATAAATCATCATTATCATCTTTGTTTAACATCCGCTTTCCATGCTGGCATGGGTTGGATGGTCTGACTGAGGGCTGGCAAGCTAGAAGGATGCACCAAGCTCCAACCTGATCTGGCAAAGTTTCTACTGTTGGATGCCCTTCCTAACACCAACCACTCCATGAGTATAGTGGGTGCTTTTATGTGTTACCGGCACGAGGGCCAGTCAGGCGGTTCTGGCAATGACCACACTCAAAAGGTGCTTTATAGGTGCTACCTGTAGAGGAGCCAGTCCAACAGCACTGGCAACAATCATGCTCAAATGGTGCTTTTTACGTGCCACCAGCACAGGAGCCAATCTGCGGCCCTGGCAACGATCACGCTTGGATATGCTTTTAACGTTCCACTGGCATGAGTGCCAAATCAGGCGGTACTGCCATCGGCCACATCAGCGATTTTGACTTTTTGATTTCAGTTGCCTCAATAGGTCTTCACAAGCAAAGTTTATGATTAGTTGAAAACCGTGTAAATAAACAAACATTACATTTGACACAATGTGAATGCTAAAGGGTTGTGGATTTGGTAAATTTGGTATGAAGATAGGAGAATCATGGTATCAATTGTGAGAATACAAGACAATCATCAAATATCAAGTTCTTAATTTTGACATTAGGTAGGATTATTCTTTCTTGCTCATTTTCTTTCAAAAATCAATCACAACTACACTTCGTGACCAACAAATAGCTCCAAACATTAAAGGCTTTGTAGGAGACTCGTGAAACGCCACTTCTGGGGAATAGATTACTGAAAATGGTAATCTGGCTGAAATAAAACTGTAAACAAAAAGAAATTAAATAAAGACTTACTGAGAACGATAACAGATGTGGTGCCATCACCAACTTCTTCATCCTGAGTACGGGCTACTTCAATAATGGATTTAGCAGCTGGATGTTGGACAGTGATCTGAAGAGAAGAAGAAATAATTATTTACACCAGATGGCAATATGGAATCTCTCCTAAAACAATAGGTGGGGTAGTGAGATAGTTTGAATATTTACCAGGACAGGGAATCAATGCTGAAACTTTGATTCTGAAAAGCATAGATATGGCTGTGTAGTTGAGAAATTTGATATGCCAACCACTGTGCAGCCCCTTGGGCAAGAATCTTCTACTCTAGCCCCAGGCTGACCAAAGATCTGAATAAATTGGTAGACAGAAACTGAAAAGAAGCTCATCGTGTGTCCTTGTCTTGACATCACATGCCAATTTGATGCACAATGTTTCCAATATAATGATTAGAATGTGCTTTTTCAAGTTGTGTCTATAATTGAGAGACTAACATTACAACAGAATGTGTGGGAATAACATTATGATCCCATATTTATAATGAAACTACTTCTCAACACTGAGTTTTGGATATTGAAAGCTGATTACAAACCTGGAAAAAGACTGTCAACTGATGAATGCATGATGGGTTACAAAGACTGGATACATTTCCAACTATACATGAAAAGTAAACCAACAAGTGCTCAAGGTATCCCACAGTGAGACTGAACTGAAAACCATGTGGTTAAGAAGCAAACTCCTCAAATTATCATTTCCATAACCAAGATTATATATTAAAACGCTCAAAAGATAACAAGTATTTAACACTGGGACATTTTTAATATCTAATGAGGAGTCAGAAATAAGACATGTTAAAGATTTAAGCTTAGAAAATAATTATCTTAATTAGTAACGTTGTAACAGGCACTGATGCTGGTGCCATGTAATTAGTACCCAGTACACTCTTTTAAAGGGTTGGCGTTAGTCAGGGTATCCAGCCATAGAAACCAAACCAAAACAAACTATGGAACCTGGTGCAGTATCCATCAACCCATCCAACTCATACCAGCATGGAAAACATTGATGATGATGATGATGATGATGATGATATAACAAGCTGTATGGAGGGCACTGAGTATTTGTCAACAAACTTCAGAGTATAAATGAAAGACCATCTTATGTAAAGTTGAGCAGCATGTGCCCAATGTAGTATGCTTTAATGTGAGACAGGTAAATACAAAGGACACACCACTCTCGTAACTGCCAGATTCTCAAAGTTGGTTGGGTTCTTCATGTTCAGAATTGAGAAATAGCTGTTGTGAGTAATGTGTCACCTGTGACTAAGAGAAACAAACATTCCCAGCCAAGTTCATCCAGAAGGCCCAGGACATAACCAAGAACAAGACTAATAGGATGACAACGACACCAGCCAAATGCCACAAGTCAGACCTAAGGACATCAAATACTACACAAGGAGAAGAAAGTTTAGATCCAGCAAGAACCAAAAAAACCTTGTGAGCATATGATGTCCCTACCATACTTCAAAAATTTCTGTCACCACCTGCACTACTGTGCCTGGATGTCATGAGGTAACTAGTGACCCCACATTGACAATGTTAGTCGTAAATGTGGTGTTAGTCGTAAATGTGGTGTTAGTCGTAAATGTGGTGAGTTGAGGCCACTTAATGGCTACATCAAGAATGTTATTGGGGCCAAGGGCTATTTTGTTGAACGGTCTTTTTTTTATGTATATAGTTTGTGTGCATTTTTCTAGGGACATTTTGTTCTTTGTCTAGAGGCCTATACATAAAGTATAGAGATGTTAACTACAATGATATATTCATTAACGTAAACAGAGGATAAATACTGGTTGGAAAGTGACAGAACACTATAAATTACTTAGTAATGAAACATTTAAGCGAGACTAAACAATACTGTTGCACGAGATTGTAATAGGATTGAGGATGTGTAAGATTACATATTTTAAGACCCACCAAGCACAAACAATTTTAAATGTCTTTTGAAACATGTACATAGATGGAATCAAAATGCAAAAATCCAGAAATGAAAACAACAATAACAAAAGAAGAAATCAACTGAACATGAGCTAACCTCTCTGAGAATAGCATTGCCATCATTTGTCATGACAATTCCTCCCATTGGATCCATCAACATCTGAAACAATAAAGGAAAACATTGACATTATAATTGGTCACCATTTCATATTAGCTTTATCATCAACTGAAATTCATGTAAAAACACAGAAAATGTACTTTATTTTTAAAAAAACAATTCAGCTTTTAACATTTAGATTTACTGTTAAATGTATTTTTTCACTTTTGAATTAATAATCATACTGAAGAGGATTATCAACAGTGTTTGTTTGTAATTTAATTTTTGGATTATAGACTTGAAATTTTGCTAGCAGGTGTTTAAATACTAATGATTTAGAATTGTGCATTTTCAATAAAATCAGAAATGCGTATTGGTGTTGTATTGTGTCACCATATTTTGAATGGCATCCTGAGGATCACTTTTCCTTTCAGAATACTCTTCCATATTAGACAAAAATTCAGAAACATCTCCATCTGAATCACCCAAAGACAAGTCACTCTTATTTCATATTTTTTTCCTCACACATTTTGCAAGTAATCGAGCATTATTTCTTCAAAATTGGAAACCTTCCTACCTGAAGCCAGTTCAGTAACTCCAAAAAAATCAATTCAGATCTTGGAAGGGAAGAAAAAATATTTTTGAAAATTTCACAGTATTTACAAATCATATTTAGATAGAAATGGTTTCTCTCAAAGCTACAAGATTGAGATGTGTTTGTCATAGGGTTGATCGTAAGAGGCAAGATATGGCTGGTTTGAACATAAAGCATGGAGATCTAACCCTACTATCCTTCCTGATGTATGTTCAAACTAGCCAGATTAGACCCCTCACACTTACCTACAATGTCATTCTAAAAATAACAACCATATCAAAACCTTGAATGTATGATCAGAAAATGACTATTTGTAAATCTCACAATGAGAGATATTCAGCAACCGTATATTCCCAGGAGACATCGTCTTCAAATGGCTATACAACAGCTAGATTCCTTTGTTCGAAAATATAAGGACACAGATCGTGTTGTATAGCCAGCTGGAGATGATGTCTCCTGGGGCTAAATTACAGCAACATTCGTCCTAAACCAGGACTGCCATGTTTATGTTGGCAAATAATCTTTACTCGAATGCATGAGATTAATTAAGAACAATGTAAATAAATAAGCGTTGCATTTGAAAAATACAAAACGGTTAAATGCTAAAAGGTGAAGCAAAACAATTTGAGAAACAAAAGTCCAAAAGATGCAGCAACACACAAATAACAAAAATTCAATGTCCACCTTAGAATCAAGGGACAATAAGGGTCACAGCTAAAAATGTTATATTAGCTCAGAATTATTCTTTGAATGGTTTGTTTTGTTTTTGTTTTCTACAGTTCCATACTGAGATAGTTTAGTAAAGTAAGATTAACTTTGTGTAAGCAAGTAAAAAATTTCTTTTAACTAATTAAAATTTCTGAGTGAAAGAAACTGAATTTTAAAATTGGTGGGGACAGAAGAAATTAGAGTTGTAGTTTGTAGCAATAGTCAAAAAGTGACACATTCACTTTTGAAATTTATGTATTAATTCTTCAAAAAACCATCTTTTTATGCCGATATATAAACTAAAACCAACCAACTGGTTTTATATATGATATTGGATTTTTTTTTAATCAACATTAAATTGGTCAGAAGGAAATGTAGTAACAGAAATATAACAAGTTTATATATTTCACCCTCTTGATGTTAATCCACTTGAAACCATCCCTGGTTTTTTGATACAACTTGTCTTTATAAAATAAGCTAAATTAAAATTAAAATTTTGCGTTAGTTTTTGTTCTCAACCCGCCTTGAAACCACCCCTAGTTTTATGACACAAACTCATTTTAAAGTGATCTAAATTACAATTTTCCACTAAAATTTTATGCCCATTTGTTCTAGAAACCAGTTTAATGAGAAAGCTATTTTACTAAATCCTTCCTTATTTTAAAAATTAAGCAAAATAAATGCTGTATATTTCAAATGGAATATGGTAACAAAAAGGCTAACGACAGTTAACAGTAAATTAAATTCAGTATTTTTAGAAGAAGAGGGATAAATAAAAAAACAAATGTTACCTTCAACATGGATCTTGGTCCTAGACATGTCTGGATAATGTCAGCAATGGACTGCAAAAATGCAAGAAATAAATGATAGAACAGTAACACACAAATGACATTAAAACAATGAAGAAGTGTCATTAATCTATTGACAAAAATTAATGGGGTTTTATTTACTGCAGTTAGGGGTGGGCAGGTTGGCAGACTCAGTGTTGAAGAACTGCCTTGCAGGATTCTCTCCAGTTCTTTATATTCTGGGTTCAGATTGTTGCTCATCCCTCCAGAGTCAATAAAAGAAGTCCTAAACCAGGCCTGCCATGTTATGCTGCCAAACAATCTTTACTACAAAGTACTGTTGCTGAATATCTCACATTGTGAGATTTAAAGATAGTAATAGTAGTGGGCGAGGGTGTCTGACCCCGCTGTTATCCAGAAGTGTAGTAGTTGAAATGGAGAAAATATTTCCTGATATCAAAATATGAAAACGATTTAACCCCCTTTAGTATTGAAACCAACCAGATCTGATCTCTCACAACTATCCTCCAATGCCATTCCAAAAATAAAACAATCACACCGTCAAAATCTCAAAGCTGCAAGAAAGTGCACGATTACTTCAAAATAATGGGAACAAAAAAAACTCATTACATTTGACAGAGGAATTTGAATGTTGAAAGGTTAAAGTAACGAAGTATTGAGCCAGTATTTCTTTGATTTCAAATTCATTAAACTGTTGATTACCAGGTCTTAATACTCTTTACTTCCTTTGACTATCAACAAATTCTTTGGTTTTTACAATGAAATCAATCTCAAATCTTCAGCTACCCTCTTTTTACATATAAACAGGATTGTTTCATACAAGCCATCTATGTATCATACTGTAAATAAATCACTGAAAGGCATTTTACAGCCATATTCATACAGAGATAACATCTCTTATGGACATGTTGTGTTCAAAAGCAATATATATATAAGAGGGAGATGAAGTGGTTAGCAAGAATGCCAGATGCATTTCAATCTAGTTGAGCCGAATCAATAGTCTCTATTGTCTGCTAACCACATGCCTAGACAAGATCAGAGATCTCCAGTTAATAGAAACAATGAATAACACATTCACTGGTATTGCAAACAGCTGCCCAGCTGAATAAAATTCCATTATATGCAACAGAAGTATTAAATTAGTGTCACAGTTATAGGAATAGCAGTATCACCATTAACTGCAACAAGGATAAAGGAGATGCTCTGGAAAGAAGCTACTGAAGAGGCATCACGATGATCGACAAGGTTGTGAAGACAATGGAAAGAGAGTGCAACTGGTTAGGAAGAGAATTAGCTTTGATGGGAACTTGGGTTTGCATCAGAACAGGAAACTAGTGATATATTCTCTTCATAGTTCTTAGCTGTGAGTAGGGCACTATACATAGCAGCATCAGTCAACTTGAAAAACTGGTGCCACTTCCGGTAGTTTGATAATAGCAAAGAAATGAATGATTGGCAGGAGTACTTATCACTAAAGTGCCAGTTGGCAAAGAATTCAATGAGAAATTTAGAATGCATCCTCATCTTGTACCTTGAGGGTCCACACAGATGCCCCATCACTCCTATTTCATCTCTTCCTCACACCAAGCAGATCACCCCTGCCCTCTGCACTCTCATACTTTAACCCCCTCAGGGTTCCTAAGTCTTACAAGCTGCATGATTGGTGTTAGGAAGAGCATGTATCCCGAGAAACCCAGCCAAACTAAACATCAGAGCAGGATACAGTTCTTAGACTTTCCAGATCCAATCAAACCATCTAATCCATGCCAGCATGGAACAAGTCTGTTAAATGATGACGTAGATGTCTATCAGTGTTGTCATCAGTGTCTTTTTACTTAGTGCAGCACATAGACGAAGCCGAGTCTGTTGATTTGGTTCAAAAGAACAGTGAAGTGTTATATAAAATGCCTCACTTTGCTGCCATATCCACAATTTCTTAAACACCACCACCTACAACTGATGCAAATGATCATCACATTCCAAGTTACTTTGTAGAACCTTAGGAATCTGACTACAATATGCAGAAGAAGATGCATAAATGCTCAGATCAAATCAGACCCTTAGAAAAAACACAGCGAGTCAAAGAGCATCTAAAGCATTCAATACTCTTTGAAAAAGGACCAACAGAATGTCATCTATGAAATTATGACCATTTATTACTGACTGTGATGTACCTGGTGTTACAGGAACCAGACTGATTGACTTCATATCAAGAACTCTGTCTTGTAGCAAACTACTACTCTCTACCAATAGAGAAAAAAACTACAGGAATTATTTCACTTAATCAATTATCAATAGTCAGTTGCTTTTAGGTTGGAAAACACAAAATGCACTATTTTCTCCAAACCAAGATTTATTTCTTTAAACAAGGACAGACAAAGGAATTAAGTTAATTACATCGACTCCAGTGCATAACTGGTACTTAATTTATCGACCCTAAAAGGATGAAAGGCAAAGTTGACCTCGACAGAATTTGAACTCAGAATATAATGGCAGACATAATACCACTAAGCATTTCGCCCCATGTGCTAACAATTCTGCCAGCTCGCCCAAACCAAGATTACACTCTGGAGTGGTTGGCAATGGGAAGGGCATCCAGTCATAGAAACTATGCCAAATCAGACTGGAACCTGGATGCAGCTTACCAATTTACGTCAAATCATCTAACCTATGCCAGACGCACCAGTTTTTGCTATTTAAATTACCAAAAACATAAAGAATTGTGCTAAGCAGGAATAACATTTCGTGCACTCTAAAAATTTACTAATACTGTTAAAAAGGACCTGTTCTTCTTAGCTAGGTGCCAAATTTAAGCCAAAATTCTTTCCCCTGCTAGAACACCATTTCTCGTGGATGGGAGAATGGAGAAACTGCCATCAACATTCCTGCTTTAACATCCACTTTTCCATGCTTGCACGAGTCAGAATTGTTAAGGCAGATTCTCTATGGCTGGTTGCTCCTCCTGTCACCAACCCTCACCCATTTCCAAGCAAAGCATTATTTCTCTCTAAGCCAAAAATGTTATTATGGAAGGTTGGAAACAAGCCATTTGAAGGTGATGGTCACTAACAACCATCATGCAATGTCAAGAGACACAAACACACACATTATTGTTTAAACATCTTTTTTCATACCTGGATGGATTGGATGCAGTTTACAGAGGAAGAGCTGGATGTCTTTCCTGTTGCCAAGCAAGGCAATATTTCCCTCATGGCCAAAAAGGTTTGCACAGAATATTGGAAATGATTAACACTGCCTGTATGACAGTGACATTCATTTACAACTAACACATCATCTCAAGACAATACAACATACACACACGACTGAAGCAGTTTCTATCTACCAAATCCACTCATGAGTTTAATGCAAACAGGGCTACACAAAACCTGCAATGGGACTGAAATTGTGGTTGGGAAGCAAACTTCTGAACCAGACAGTTACATCTGCACCGACACAACAGTTTCTATTTATCAGATCTACTTACAAGGCTTTGGTTAGACCAAGTCTAAAGGCCAAGATGCTACACAATGGGATCAAACCCAAAAGTGAATGGGGAAGTGAACTTTTCGACCACGGTCATGGTTTTAAGCTTATCCAACACCATCATCATCATCGTTTAACATCTGTTTTCCATGCTGGCATGGGTTGGATGGTTTGACTGAAAACTGGTAAGCTGCACCAGGTTCTGATCTGATCTGGCAAGGTTTCTGCAGCTGGATGCTCAGAGTGTAGTGGATGTTTTTTACGTTCCACTGGCACAGGAGCCAGTCAGCCACGTTCTGTTAGTGCTTTTTGTGTGCCACCAGCACAGGAGCCAATCAGGGGGCACTGGCATCAGCCATGTTCGGATGGTGTTTTTTATGTGCCACCAGCACATGAAAACTATGGCAAATAAAGAATTGTCTGGATTCAAACTATTTTGTCTTCTCATTAACAGAGATGAGGAGGGCAAGGGGTTTGCTATTTAACTCTTTGTACTAGAAGCTCTTCTGACCAAGTAGATTCAAAGAATGGAGCATCTTACTGCAAACCAGTGATCTCATCATCATCTCACAAGCTATACCTTTGCAGTTATTCATAAATTCTGTCTTCCTTCTGCAAAACCTTGACTAAATATGAATTATAAATCTGAAATAAGCGCCCACATCAACTATTTACAAAATGAGGTAATGCTCAATACATCTGCTTGCAGGAATTCTCACATGCAATACAAGACCCTTCCAACAAATGCAGCTATGACCACATGTGACAGATACAAAAAGATTAACTGAAAAACCATGAAATTGCCTCTCAAAACTCCAAGTTCAGTATTTGTTGGTGCGTTATCTTCAATAAGGCCTCTCCTCTTCACAGCTACAAACTACACATCTCATGACAGTTTCATCCCATTCTAACGTGAGGATTCCAAATCATAGACAATCAGAATCCATGGAATCATTGCATTAAATTAGCCGATGCCGCCTTAGCCATAGCGAAAATTCTATGGAAACCTCGTTATAAAATATTTGCATTGCTTGCTACACCACCAAAACCAATGCAAAATCGCCTTTTAAACTCTAAATTTACTCTTTAAAAGAACGTAACTGAATTTAAAAATCAACTCAAATATCCTAAACCCGTAACATATTTGAGTGGGAGACATGTTTTAACAAGAAAATAATTTGTTCTTTAACACATCTTGATGCAGTTACATTACATTTCTTCTTATATTTAAATCTTTTGAGAGAGAAAAAAAAAAGAATCTTAGCAGGATTCAACATCCCATGGCCCATTATGAAGGGGAATAGAGCGTAGACAGTGACGCAGCAGTGGTGTTTATGCCTTTCCCAAATAAGGAAAGGCAACCAGCAGACGGGGTTACAATAAAAGATGACAGTAATTAAAGATTTCACATGATAAAAGGGACATTAATCTATAGATGTGTATATAATATACATAGGACGACGAATAGTTGCAACGATGACTAATACTGCTTCACAACATAGACATGTAGATTATATCAGAGATACTACAGGGGGGGGGGGTTAACAGTAGATTTATCGTGGTGATGATGGTGGGGGTGGAAGTGGCGGCGGCTGGGGCCGGGAATCGATACCGGGTCGCCAGCATTATCGAGAAGTTTGTATCACAAAGCTTGCAACACACAGATCATATAAAGCTAGACAAGAGGCAGCCACACCATATTTATAATATATATGTGTTGCACACACGTGTGTTATGTAGAACATCATTGAAAAAAAAATTCAAAAAGCTTAAGTGTACGTTGGTGAATTTAAAAACAAGAAAATAGACTAAGAACAAGTGTAACAATTACGTTTAATAATATAATAATATATTGTAATAATTAATGATTAGAAGAGAGACGATGGGGAGACAAAAACAAGTGATCCCCAACTTTGTAACCATATGATAATTCGTTAATTAATGACTAAAAAAACAGCGATAAAACCAAGTAAAAGACAAATACTTCTTTTTTTTTCTTACTCAAAGGTTAAGACGAACATTTCAGAAATTATATAATATCCGAGAAAAATAGAATAAAAGACGGAAATAGAGAGAGATGAAATATTTGAAGGAACATTCTGGACGTTCGTCCATGTGCTTCTTCTCTGAAAGAAAGAAGACTTACCTTACCGGCCTTGATATTACCAAACTGTACCTTGTGACCAGACTCACGTTTGGTATTCTGATCTGAAATTATATTAAAATAAAGCTTTAACTCACGTTTTCTTTGTCGATTTAAGACATAATTAAAAACATTATGTAGTTATACTTACTAAGAACAATGATAGGAGATGATCCACCAAACATGATGATACAACTTAATGGCCGTCTAACTTTCAGAACGAGGCTCTTGATTCCCTTCTCACTCTCTCTGTGTCTCTCTCGTTTTCTCTATTTCATTTTGTCTTCTACTTTTACTCTCTCACTCCTTCTCATTTTTTCTCTCTATCTCTTTCATTTTGTCTTCTTGTTACTCTCTCACTCTCTCTCTCTCTCGCTCTCATCGTTTCTATCTATCTTTCATGTTTGTCTTCCTCTCTCATTCTCTTACTCTTTCTCATCTTTTCTCTCTACCTTTCATTTTGTCTCCCTGTTTTACTCACTCACTCTTTTACTCGCTTTTTTTTCTCTTCCTCTTTCATTTGTCGTTCTCTAGTATCATCGTTTCTATCTATCTTTCATTTTTGTCTCCCTCTTTTATTCTCTTACTCTTTCTTATTTTTTCTCTCTATCTCTCATTTTGTCTCTATCTGTTTTACTCACTCACTCTTTCACTCGCTCTTTTTCTCTTCTTTCTCTTTCTTTTTTATCTGTCGTTCTCTAGTTCTGCTCTTGTATCTTTCTATCTTTTTTCTGTCCCTTCCTCGTTAGCTTTCTCGTGTATTCTTTCTCTCTATTTTCTTTATAACTCTCTCTCTCTCTCTCTCTCTCTCTCTCTCTC
>NC_068992.1:40617478-40621107 GCF_001194135.2 Octopus bimaculoides | reverse complement strand
CTTTTTCTAAAAACTGAATTTGATTTACTGTTAACTGCCATTAGCCTTTTAGTTACTCGTCCATTCTCACCACATGTCCATACCTGTGCAAGAGAGGCGATTGCGCTGGTATGGACATGTGGTGAGAATGGACGAGGATAGCTGCGTGAAAAAGTACCACACCCTAACAGTTGAGGGAACCCGTGGAAGAGGTAGGCCCAGGAAGACCTGGGCTGAGGTGGTGAGGCAAGACCTTTGAACATTGGGCCTCACCGAGGCGATGACTTCTAATCGAGACCTTTGGAAATGTGCTGTGCTTGAGAAGACTTGGCAAGCCAAGTGAGACCTAAATCCAAGGCCTCTGCCAGGGGTGTAGCCAGCCCACTCATGAGTACCTTTCCTACATTGGACACTAAACTCTGCTTGTGAAGACTTGCTGAGGCAAGTGAAATCGAACTAAATTCGACTTCTGCCACCCGTGCCAATGTCGTCTCCTTCATTGGACATGAAACTCAGCTTGCGAAGACTTATTGGGGCAAATGAATAGCGAAATCGGGATAGCACCTGTGCCCAGCGTCGCCTTTCTGGCACTTGTGCCCGTGACATGTGTAAGGATTTTCGAGCGAGATCGTTGCCAGTGCCCCTGGACTGGCTCTTGTGCAGGTGGCACATAAAATGCACCATTTTGAGCGTGGCCGTTGCCAGTACCGCCTGACTGGCCTTCGTGCGGGTGACACGTAAAAGCACCCACTACACTCTCTGAGTGCTTGGCATTAGGAAGGGCATCCAGCTGTAGAAACTCTGCCAAATCAGATTGGAAGCTGGTATTGCCATCCGGTTTCACCAGTCCTCAGTCAAATCGTCCAACCCATGCTTGCATGGAAAGCGGACGTTAAATGATGATGATGATGATACACACACATATATATACACACATATATATATATATATATATGTATAGATACATATACATATATATATTGATAGATAGATAGATAGATAGATAGATAGATAGATAGATAACCAGTAGATCTAGCAAGCAGGACCTCAATCAATAGGAAGACACCAAAACAGTTCTCATTCCCTCCTGATGATGCCATCAGCTTGCTAGTGTCCAGTATGTGGAACAGTGGTTGGTGTTAGGAAGAACATCCAACCATATAAACCATGCCAAAACAGACAAGTGGAGCCTTGCATAGTTCTCCGACCTTGCCAACTCTCCAACACTATCAAACCGTCCAACCCATGCCAGCATGTCATGTCATTTCTTTTTATCCACCATCACCACCACCAACTCTCCTACAGCCTCCCTTCTTGTAGAAGAGTTCACTCTCTTTTGCAAAGGGGAAGATGGTCAACATGAAATTTTGATGGAAGGCTTTAATTTATATAATTTTAAAGCAGAAAGTATAAATCACAGAACAAGTTGCGGTCCTATATGAATTACAGAACACATAGCCCGAGAGCGTCATACAATATTTAATTCTTTTGTTATCCTTTTTTTTTTTTTCCTTTTAATAGTTTCAGTCACTGGACTGTGGTCATAGTTTCTGAAATATTTATTAAAATAACTTTGTCATTATTGAGCATTATGTTTGGAACACAAACTAACACAAGATTTTGATGGAAGGTTTCAATTTAGATCATTCAAAATGGGAACCAGGGTTGGTACCAAGTGGGTTGGAACCAAAGCATGTTCAGGCTTTAGGAATTCCATTCTAATGCTTAACCTTTTAGTATATAAATCACCCATATCCAACCCAAATATTCTCCCTGTTTTATGCTCAAACTGGCCAGATCTGACCCTTCACACCTACTCTACAATGTCATTCTAAAAATAAACAATCACATCACCAAAGTCTCAAAACTAAAAGATAATGAAGGATTAACTCAAAACAATTTGAATAAATAAGGATTACATTTGACGGATTAATCTGAATGCTAACGGATTAAATGTCCTTAAAACCATGTTATTTCCAGTTGTATCACAGAACTAGGGATAATCACAAACAAGTTGGTACCAAAAGAGTTTAACTTTGAATGGGATCATTAATGTTATGTACAATATCTTTTCTACTATAGGCACAAGGCCTGGAATTTTACTTCTTTTTTTGCAGGGAGTGGGTTCGGTTGATTACATCAACCCCAATATTCAACTGGTACTTAATTTATTGACCTCCTAGAAGGATATAAGGCAAAGTTGACCTCAACAGAATTTGAACTCAACTGACTGGCCCTCGTGCCAGTGTCACGTAAAAAGCATCCACTACGCTCTCAGAGTGGTTGGCGTTAGAAAGAGCATCCAGCTGTAGAAACCTTGCCAGATCAGGTTGGAGCCTGATGCAGCCTTCTGGCTTGGCAGTCCCCAATCAAACCATCCAACCCATGCCAGCATGGAAAGCGGATGGTAAATGATGATGATGACGACGATGATGATGATGACGACGATGATGATGACGACGATGATGATGAAGGTGTGGATGACATGGGACATGGTGGTGAAACATGATCTTCACATGTTAGGCCTCACGGAGGCAATAACAAGTGACTGAGATCTTTGGCGAGATGCCGTGCTCAAGAAGAAGATCCATCAAGCCAAGTGAGATCATAGTCGTGGCCATTGTCGGTGTAACATAACTGGCACCTGAGCTGGTGGCACATAAAATAACACCTTTTGAGTGTTAGGCCTCATGGAGGCACTGTGGCCGATGCCGGTGTCGTATAACTAGCACTCGTGCAGGTGACACTTAAAAAGCACATTTCAAGCATTGGGCCTCACGGAGGCAATGACAAATGACCAAGACTTTAGACAATATGCTGTGCTTGAGAAGAAAACCCATCAAGCCAGATGAAATCATAGTCATGGGAGATACTGATGCTATGCAACTGGCACCCATACTAGTGGCATGCAAAAGCACCCATTAACTTCTCAGAGTAGTTGGCGTAAGGATGTGCATCTAGCCATAGAAAACCATGCCAAATCAGTCTAGAGTCTAGTACAGTCTCTCAGCTTACCAACCCATGCCAGCATGGACAATGGATGCTAAAGGATGATGAAGAAGATGATGATGATGAAGGTAAAGGAAGATGAAATGCTGCTAAGCATTTTGACAGGCGTGGCAATGATTCTTTTCTACTCAAGGCACAAGGCCCAAAATTTTTGGGGACGGGACCAGTCGATTAGATCGACGCCAGTATGCAACTGATACTTAATTTATCGTCCCCAAAAGATGTAAGGCAAAGTTGACCTCGGTGGAATTTGAACTCAGAACATATAGACAGACGAAATACTGCTAAGCATTTCGCCTGGCGTGCTAACATTTCTGCCAGCTTTCTGCCTTTATTTATATATACATACATATATATTTATATATACATACATATATATATATATATATATAAATTTAAGGAATGGAGAAAACGCATGTTATAATTGCATACTTTATTCCTACATATGTTTCAAAGGATTACAACCTATGTGATCCATAGGAATCTGTGATATTAAAATTGTAACCTTCTCTTCAGGGAATGCATGGGAATCATCTTAAATGTAAGACATTATGACCGAGTATGAAAACAATAGATGGATAAGGTTATGGCGTGATTCATTTGAAAAAAACCGTTAGAGAATTGGACGCTACCGGATAGTG
>NC_068992.1:40615193-40616509 GCF_001194135.2 Octopus bimaculoides | reverse complement strand
TACATTGGTTTCTATTAACCCATTTATTCTATCCGAAGAATTTTTATTCATTAAGATAGAAGAAATACATATAATTAAATATATATAAATATATATATATATATATATATATATATTTATACATTCTTTTCTACTCTGGGCATAAGGCCCGAAATTTTTGGGGATGGGGCCAGTCGATTAGATTGACGCCAGTATGCAACTGGTACTTAATTTATCAACCCCGAAAGGATTAATGGCAAAGTGGACTTCAGCAGAATTTGAACTTAGAATGTAACGACAGACAAAATACTGCTGAGCATTTTGCCCAACGTGCTAATGTTTCTGCCAGTTCACCGCCTTTAACGGGGCAATGATTCTGTCAGTTCCCTGCCTTAAGTATCATGGGCAATACAACACGTCTTTTATAAAACAAATAATAAATAAGAATAAATAAGAATGAATAAGAATAAATGCAAAATATCAGTGAATATGCATGATTTTTTTTATTTAGACACAATATAAAAAGTTAATTAAATTAATCGAGTAATTATGATCATGAGAGTGACACACAGCTTCTCTCAGATGAGATATCCTCTGCATAGTCATTCGACCTGCTAGCAACAGCAGACAAATCTCCCTCAAATCACACCTCCATTATCTTCAACAGAAAAAAAAAATGCAGGACACAATGTATAAATAATATAGTAGTCCTAAATATATTTATGCCTGAATAACAGACATGATGGTCTGCTGGATTGGAGATGACCTGGGGTTGAACGAAGCGAGTGCTGTATTTTTTGATTTTATTTTCGTTATTTTTTTTTTATGATCAACAGTGTTCTTTCCTTTAGTGTTTTTGTATTATTTTTATGTATTTATTTTGTGCATATGTGTGTGTGCGTATGCAAGTATGTATATAAATATGTAGGTAGATAGGTCTAATTGAAAGAGGTTTCCATTTAAAAAAACAAATTTTTGAAAAAAATTTAATAAAAAAAAATGCACAGCCAAGAATGTCTTTATGTAAAGTCTTTATATAAATGATTTTTTTTTTGTTTTTTTTTGTTTTATTTTTAAAAATTAAATTCCTAAAATATTTTCAGATCCTTTCAGTTCAGTAAATATTGAGGTAATTAAATTTTGAATTATTTTAAGTAATTAATTAAAAAAACAAAAACTGTCATTGGTGCTTTTGTTGTTGTTTCGTTTTTATTTTTTTCATTTATTTAGTTTATTCAATCATTTATATTTCTTTTCAATCATATTTTGAATATTTATATATGTGTGTGTATGTGTATACATATATATATGTATAGATAGATAGATAGATAGATAGA
>NC_068992.1:40613771-40614844 GCF_001194135.2 Octopus bimaculoides | reverse complement strand
ATATTATCGAGGTGAATACAAAATAGAAATTGAAATGTAATTTTAAATAAAGGTTATTTTTTGTTACTATTATTACAGTTTCATTAATAATAATAATTATTATTATAATAATTTTTCTTTACCACTATTGTTGTTTAATTACTGTTGCTGTTATTTTTTCCGTCTTTAAATTTTTTTGCATGTTTTTTTTATTTTTTCACTTGATGTGAAACATGCTTCTAAATCATTGATTTGCTCTTTCAGTTTTGTAAAATATTTTCTCCAAAAATATATTTTTCTTTTTGTTTCTTCATTTCATTTTCAATATTGAAAAACAATTTTTTTTTAATTTAAAAAACAAAACAAAGAATTCTCAAAGAAGAAAATGTTTTCCTTGATGACCACGGCAACCACAATGGCCATGTTAACTGCAAAAATGCCCATAAGTAACCAGAATACATTTCTGTTATGTGTTGTCTTTTTGCCCATAGAATGTAAAATATCGTGCGTATTCTTGTGATTTCAAAGTAGTTGCACTAACTGCACTTCTTGGGTATAGAATATCTGCACGAGGCGACCACGTTCGATTGTAAGGATCATAACATTCAACTGTAGATATTACAGTTTGACCTAAATGAAAACAAGAAAAGAAAAGCTACATCAGATTTCAATGAGATATTATCTGGAAGGTTCTATGACTGCAAAAAAATATATTTATTTATTCAATATACAATCCTCGTTTCGTCAATACCATATTTTTCAACATACAAATACTCTGCTTATGAAGACCTGTTGAGGCAAGTGAAATCGAAATCAAATTCGATGACAGCACCGCATGACTGGCATCCGTGCTGGTGAAGCGCCAAGAGCACTATCCGAGCATGATTGTTGCCATGGCCACTGACTGGCCCCCGTGCCGGTGGCATGTAAAAAGCACCATTTGAGCGTGATCGTTACCAGCATCGCCTTACTGGCACTTGTACCGGTGGTACGTGAGAAACAACATTCGAGCGAGGGCGTTGCCAGTGCCGCTGGACTGGCTCCTGTGCAGGTGACACGTAAAAACACCATGTTGAGCATGGCCATTGGCAGTA
>NC_068992.1:40609696-40613087 GCF_001194135.2 Octopus bimaculoides | reverse complement strand
AAGCAACCTCATTAGTGCTGATGCTTAGATGATAAAATGTATCTAATAGTGCCGCCTGACTTTGTTGCTAGTGCTGCCTGACTGTGTTGCCTGTGCCGCCTGACTTTGTTGCTAGTGCTGCCTGACTGTGTTGCCTGTGCCGCCTGACTGGCTCCCCGTGCCGGTGGCATGTAAAAAGCACCATCCAAATGTGGTTGATGTTTGTATGCGTAAAAGCTTCTCTGTTCCCTTTGTGAGAACAAGACCCTATTTTGGGTTTCAATTGGGCCTTGGAGAATCGGCAGGTGTTGGGATTCTTTTAACTTGTTTCAGTCATTAGACTGGGGCCATGGTGGGGCACCAGTTTGAAGAATTTGTTTTAGTTGAATGAATCAACCTCAGTTTAAAGCCTGGTACTTATTCTATCGATCTCTTTTGCCAAACCACTAAGTTACAGGGGTGTAAACACACCAGCAACAATTGCCAAGTGGTAGGGAGAGGGGGGAGACAAACACAGATACACACACGTAGGTATATATATATATATATATATATATATATATATATATATATATATACAACGGGCTTCTATCAGTTTCCATCAACCAAATCATGCCACAAGGATCTGGACAGTCCAAGGCTATAGTAAAAGACACATGCCCAGGGTGTCACACTGTAGGACTGAACCCAGTTTCATGTGGTTGGGAAGCAAGCTTCTTACCACACCACCATTAATATATTCTCTTTTATTCTTTTACTTGCTTCAGTCATTTGACTGCAGCCATGCTGGAGCACCACCTTCAGTCGAACAAATCAACCCCAGGGCTTATTCTTTGTAAGCCTAGTACTTATTCTATCATCTTTTTTGCTGAACCACTAAGTACAGGTGTAAACACACCAACATCGGTTGTCAAGCAATGATGATGGGACAAACACATAAACACACACCACACACATATATATATACATGATGGACTTCCTTCAGTTTCTGTCTACCAAATCCACTCACAAGGCTTTGGTCAGCCTGCGACTATAACAGAAGACACTTGCCCAAGGTGTCACACAGTGGGACCAAACCCAGAACTATGCAGCTGGTAAGCAAGCCACCTACCACACAGCCACACATATATATATATATATATATATATATATACAATGGGCTTCTTTTAGTTTTCATCTATGAAATCCACTCACAAGGTTCTGGTCAACTTAAGGTTATAGTAGAAGATACTTGACCAAGGTGCTACGCAGTGGGACTGAACCAAGAACCATGTGGCTGGGAAGCAAGCTTCTTACCACATGGCCATGCCTCCTGCACCTATGAGGGGAATATTCTCTGACCTCAAACAGAAAAGCACTTTATTGTGTGATTGATAAATAAAACATCAGCACAAGATGACTGATTGGTAAAATAGTCAGAGTATTGAGATTACTGATGGTATTATAGGATGGTAGAATTCTTAATGTGTCAAATCCCTACCGAGGCCAACATTGCCATTCATCCTTTCAGGGTTAGTAAAATAAATTCCAACCAAGTACTGTTGCCAATGTCATTGACTTATTCCCTCCCTCTAAAATTACTGGCCTTGTGACAAAATTTGAAACCATTATATCTGGTTCTGAGATTTGTGAGAGTTTGGCTGTTAGATTTCATTGATGTTTCTCTTTAAACCCACCCACTATTGACAGTTTGGGTACCTATAATGAACTCCATTCAGTTACAAACGCTTGAGACAGGTCACCGGTTTGGGGATAACTTCCTCCCTTCTCATCAGTATTGGATGCCCTTCTGAAAAAAAATAGAGCGGTTAGGGTCACCAGACTAAACGGTAAAAAAAAGAAAAAGAAAAAGAAAATAGCTAGGTGTTTGAAGAATATACGTTCCATCTGGCACCGGTCAATGAGATTCCTCAAATCTCGGATTTGGCACGATATTTTACGCGTAACTTCTTTCGTTAAGGTGTTTGTGTGTGTGATTATCCCAAGATTCGTCGTCAAAAGAACCCAAGAATGAGCCCAAACTCTAGTGTAAACAGCTCCACGCGTTTGTTTACAGTAGTGTTCGCTAGGAAGCCTCTGCGAGGTCTCTCAGGCTTATCAATACACTTCATATCATTTTTAAAATAATGAAGATACATTCAATAACTAAGTCCTGAAAAAAAAAACCTACGAGGTGGTCAAGTTTGGAATGCTTTTGATTATAGGCCTGCTCAATCGTGACGATTTCAGGCTGCGCAACAACATCACTGGCAACGAGTTATTCAATTTGATTATAACAGTCTTTTAGTTGCCATCTTTGATTACAATTAGAGTAGAGTGGCCTCCCCTGAATGAATTCATGTCCGTGTTACAAACTGACTCAAGGGCTGATAGTTTCGTTCCTTGACAATTATCACCAAACCTGTTTTTCGTCCCTTAATTGATCACCAAACCTGTTCGTTCTTAACACGATATTGATTTCTCAGATCAATATTAGCGTACTTTGAATTATAAACAGTGAGCCATGAATTCAGATATTCTTTGATGACAAAGCAAAACTATGTTTAATTTTGTTTATAAAAATTAAAAGTTATCTGCGAATTCTTCGTTAATACGTCATTACTAATTTATTTCAATGAAAAACCCAGACGGAAAATTTGAAGGAGAAATGTAGACAGACGAATTTAAACCCCCAAAACATGGAGTCTTCTCGTAATCTGATTATTTCTGATAATTGCTCTTTGGCTTTTGATCATGAGCCTGTAGTGACCTCGTGCAACTCCGTTACAAGCCTAATCGATCGATACATAATCTGGGGCTAATAAGCAACAAATATATTGATCTCTTTTGGTTAGGAAGATATTATTCATTACAAGGATGCAAACTAACGTCATTAGCGACAAGATTTAAATTATTCTTCCGTTATGATTCTATTCACATCTGCGATACATTATAGAAATATAAATTAATTCAGTACTTGATGTTTTATTTTACCGACTCCAGAAGGATGAGAGGTGAAGTGAACATTGATAATTTCGCTTCCCATCCTTCTGGCGCTGTTATTAAATATCGGTTTCAAATTTCGACATAAGACTATAGTAACGCCGTGCGCATGCGTAGTCTCACGCATGCGTGGAATTCAACAAGCAAGCTTTCCCGCTTCATTCTGTCTCTTTCTTGCTGGCCAGCGATTGAGCATGGACGTGTTTAGCTGTCTCTCACCATCTCTCGAACTTACGCTAGACAGCTCGCTTACATCTACACACCAACGTCCCAACAACAATGCTCACACACACAGAAGCTGTAACAACAAACAAGAGCTAAAGATGTATATATTTACCACCTGAATAAATGTTGTTTAAGTTGATAGTCTGGAGTTCAGCGTTCCGTTTAATTTCTAATTTTATATAGGAAAGTCAGGTATACATCTAAT
>NC_068992.1:40602821-40608843 GCF_001194135.2 Octopus bimaculoides | reverse complement strand
TCTTCACTGTGGAGTGGAATTTATCCACTCACGCACAACAGTAAGAGCTAGCCGAATTGAATATTCCGTACCAGGTAACCGATCACAACTGACCACGACTTCCTGAGTACAGACATTCTATCTCCTTGTGGAATTTTAATACGAACTGGTTTTCTCCATCTCAGTGTTTTGGGGCTTTTCGCAGTCTATACTACAGACACTTTTACTATGTTCTGTGTTTTTTCTCACACACACACTAGTGCACTCATATATTTTCTTTCCTTTCAGGGAAAACAAACAATCAGACTTTTACATCGCGTGATTCCAGTTTCCTGGACAGTTGTCATCACGGTTGTTTTGTCATTGTCATTTCATTTGTACATTGCATGCATGTATCTCACAAGTGTACATTCATTTCTTTGATTTTTCTTTGTGTGTGTTCGTACCACATCTTGTGGGTGGTTTCGGTGGCCATCCTGCCTCAGGCGTTCCAACAGATTTCATATTATCGTGCGTTTCCGCACTGGCAAGGGAGCCCTGTAGTAACGCCGTGCGCATGCGTGGAATTCAACAAGCAAGCTTTCCCGCTTCATTCTGTCTCTTTCTTGCTGGCCAGCGATTGAGCATGGACGTGTTTAGCTGTCACTCTCCATCTTTCGGACTTACACTCGACAACTCGCTTACATCTACATACCAACGTCCTAACAACTATGCTCACACACACAGAAGCTGTAACAACAAACAAGAGCTAAAGATGTATATATTTACCACCTGAATAAATGTTGTTTAAGTTGATAGTCTGGAGTTCAGCGTTCCGTTTAATTTCTAATTTTATATAGGAAAGTCAGGTATACATCTAATGATGTATAACCAACTTTCCTATAAGACCAATAATTTCAGGGAGGAGGAAAGTCGATTACATCGACTCCAAGAGGATGAAAGGCAATATCGACCTCGGCAGAATTTGAACTCAGAACGAAAAGACAGACGAAATGCCGCTAAGCACTTTGCCTGTGGTGCAAACGATTCTGCCAGCGCATTGTCCTAAAGGTGTTATCAAATATTGCAAGGTATTTCGTACGAAACTAACCAGTCGTAGGCAAATTGCATCCCGCAGGACTTTCTGAATGGCGCCCCTAACTAAAAATTACTTTGAATACATTTTAGTAGTGCGACCCGTCTGACGATGTGTCATGCTTCGTGCGGCTCGATTTTCGAAAAAGGCTGTCTCTGCCTGCTCTAACGAATTTGGTCATTTAACCGACCTCAAAGCAATATGGAACGAATAAAAAAGCCTTTGGGCTTGACCATGTTCTTTTTTCTGCTGGCTTCAACCATTTTGATACCAACCCACCCGAAACACGAACTTTATGCTTTCAAGTCATCTAAATAGAAACCCTCTATCAAAATTCCACGTTAATTTATGTTGCGCACGCTAGTTTATTTTACTTGTTTTTTTTTTATCTTCAAAATTAATTAAGACAAATACAATATGTTTCAAAAGAAATAAAGTGACAAAAAATGGTTTAATGTGAGAAGAGTTAGAAAGTTTTAAGAAAATAAATAAACTATAATGGAGATATGTAATCGACTCATAAGCACTTTGTGTGTATTCATTAGCAGTTTGTATGCTCTTTATTCACAGCCAAAGACTAACTGCTGTACCCGATCTCTATACGATCGCTTACGTTCAAGAAATAGCAGCTAAATTTTCCTCAGGCACATAGTGGGGGATAGTCGATGGCAGAAATGAGAGGGCGTTCAGTGGAAATAAAGTGGTGAAGGATGATGTAAAGAGATCAAGGTGGGTGGTAAAGGAAGTGGTTCCAAAGAGAAAGATAACTGATAGCATGAAAGTGGGATAGAATATAATATGCATAAATATATTTAAACATATTTTTGTCTTGGGGTTAAAGAGTGCAGGAAGTATAATTCAGTGCTTAAGTTCAAGGCCATAGCTCTACTGAAGTTCAAGGTCGTTGTGTATATAGAACGTTGAGTCTTAGCCTGGGCAGAAACGACTCCTTGTTAAATGTGAGCTCACAAAGAGACGCTAGGTGAAGCTCTAGTTGTTTTGAGATATGACTTCTATTAGAATTAAAATATTTAAATCAGGTCAAATATTTATATTTTATATACATTTTCAAAAATCGGGAAAATAATACATTGTACGTCTTTTCTTGAACAGAAAATATGGCTGACGATGTACCAACTCATCAAATAATTTCGTTATTTAAGTCCTCGCTTTCTTTAGTAATTTCTATGAAAATTTGGGTAACATGCAGTTTAAGGGTTTTAAAAAAATGAAAGTAAATTAACTAGAAGCGACAATACTGAAATCTGATAATTTCTTATAAAGAATCCATGTTGCACAACCAATGTACAGAAGGTGAATGGGCAAGAACAACGCCACCGCTTCTTGTTATTTCATTCTGGACAGCTGGGTAGTCATGCAGGACGAGTGCATTGCTCAGGGATAACTGTGTTGGCCATCAAGCATTGACATACAAATCATTGAATTGCCGTCTCAGTGCCGTTCGTTGCTGGGGATAGTACCTCAGGTACTATTTCTGAAACACTTAAGATATCACTAGAAGGTACTAAATACACGAAGGTACCTCTGGATGCAGCATAATAAAGGAGTTCTGTTAATAAATATTAAGGGATAAGGCAGCAAGCTGGCAGAAACGTTAGCACGTCGGACGAAATACTTAGCGGTATTTCGTCTGTCTTTACGTTCTAAGTTCAAATTCTGCCGAGTCGACTTGCCTTTCATACTTTCAGGGTCGGTAAATTAAGTACCAGTTGCAAACTGAGGTCGATCTAATCGATTGGCCCCCTCCCCCAAAATTTCGGGCCTTGTACCTAGAGTAGAAAGAATAAATATCAAGGGATTTCACCAATTCTCTTTTTGGGTTCTTTATAAAATTATGAGCTGTCACTAACACCACTTGAAGTCAATTTATCTTCTTGTTTTCTTTAAGCCCTAACTGCATTTTTAACGAAAAATTATGTAAGGGGTTGATAGTTTATGCAAATATTTACACAGTGGTACATAATGGATAGGGTAACATAAGAAAATAAGGAGAATAAACAATTGAGCAAAATTAACTTTTGTTCGAAGAAGATGATTTGGAGTTTTTATGTGTATGTATCTGTTGAGAAAATCTTAGGTTCGAACTCACCATCATAGCCACCAATAACGTAAATAAAACCTTCCAGTACGGTAGCAGCAAAGTTCGATCTTCGACCAAGCATAGGCTTCACACGTGACCACTTCTTTTCATGGATATTGTATCTCTCCACTGGCATTGGTCGATAAATATGAATTAATAACAATAATAATAACAACAATAATAATAATAACAACAACAACAACAATAATAATAGCAGCCCAAGATCAATGCCTACCGACAAGATACTAACAGGCCAACATATTAAAGAATGGCAGTAGCCCAACATGTCGTGTATACAAACAACAAAATGAAACCATCGATCATGTTGTCTCCATGTGCAGTCTTCTTGCACCTACAGAGTATCTCAACAGGTATGATAGAGCTGCACAATATGTTCACTGGGTAGTTTACAAAATCCTGAACCTGACCCATGATAAAAACTGGTGGGAACACAAACCACCGCCAGTGCTTGAAAATGATCACATCTCACTCCTCTGGAACTTCACCGTTCAAACTGACAGAAAGATAGATGCGGATAGGCCAGACATCATATTGAAAGACTTCAGACAAAAATTATGCCTTCTTATTGATATGACTGTCCCAATCGATATAAACGTATCTGTGAAGACCTACCAAAAACTGAGCAAATATAAAGATCTTGAAATAGAAATTAGCAAAATGTGGAACCTGAAGACTAAAACAATACCTGTTGTCATAGGTGCCCTAGGAAGGATAGCAAAAGGGGTTGATTACTGCCTAGCTCAGATACCGGGAAACCCCAAAATGGCAGAAATTCAAAAGATAGTGCTCATGGGAACTGCCCATATCCTACGTAAAATACTGTCTGTGTAATCTCAAATTTTAAAACAAACTCATAATTTTCTTATGTTTTCTTCAACATTCACTAGAACAACACTATGTACAAAACCAAATATATGGCACCCTAGGCATAACATCAAGATAAACTTCTAACTTGTTGTCTCTTGAGGTCTCTGGGTGAGACTTGGAGCCAACTTGTACAAATACAAAGCAGAAGTCAAACATAAAATAATAATAATAATAATAACAACAACAACAACTATTGTTTTCAAGAGATTCATGGAAGTTTTCTCTCCTCAACCAAGTATCTATCTGTCTTGCAAAAGTGTGTAGAGCATTGTCTTTTGTGAATCTGCTATTATTATTATCAAGGTGGCTAAATGGTAAAGTCGTTAGCGCGTCGAACAAAATGCCTAGCGGCATTTCTTCTGGCTCTTTATATTATGAGTTCAAATTCCAGCGAAGTCAAGTTTGCTTTTCATCCTTTCGGAACCGATGAAATTAGTACCAGTTGAACCCTGGAGTCGATTTAATCTACTAGAACACCACCCCCACTACCCACCCCACCAAAATTGTTGACCTTCTGTCAAAATTTAAAATCATTATTAAGTTGACGAGCTTGTAGAACTGCCAGAGCGTTGAACCCAATGCTTGGCGGCATTTCTTCCAATTCACTACGTTCTGGGTTCAAATTCCTCCGAGGTCCACTCTGCCTTTTATCTTTTCGGGGTCGATAAAATAAGTACCTGTTGCACACTGGGTCCAATGTAATCGATTAACTACCGCCTCCAAAATATCAAGCCTTGTGCCTGTAACAGATACTATTATTATTATTATTATTATTATTATTATTATTAATAATAATTCATATTTATCGACCAATGCCAGTGGAGAGATACAATATTCATGAAAAGAAGTAGTCAGGTATGAAGCCTATGCATGGTCGAAGATCGAACTTTGCTGCTACCGAACTGGAAGGTTTTTATTGAAAAACAAGGCCAAGAATTTTGAAGTAAGGGAGCAGTCGATTTTATTAACCCCAGTACACGACCGGTATGTTATTTACAGATGATACGCTAAATAACTATTTTGATGTTAAAAGATCGATAATTTGGGTCTAATAACATGTCTTTTTGATGCGGAAGGAAAGGTCAAGGAATTGACCGCATTCTAAGTGAAAGCACCAAAGAGGTTTAACAGCATCACCGAGATTTGGAATCAATTTAGATAATATGTATACAGTTCTTTGGAAGGAAAGTCTATTGTCAGAAGAATAAAAGGGTTGTCGTAGAAAGAGCAGAGGAACTAATGGTCAGCTTCCAATAGAAAAGGTTATATTGAAGACATACGGACTAAGCAATGGCCTGGGTAGATTATAGTAAGAAAAAAAAAAAAAAAGGGCGTTTGATTCGGTTCCCCACTCTCGGACAATAGAATGCATGAATTTATTTGAAATGGTAAACAATGCCACTAAGAGTGTAGAAGTAGAATAACAAAGTGGAAATGTGAATTTACGTCATTAGAAAAGTTACCGAAGAAGACTGACATAAAGAGAGGAATGTACCAAAGAGGCAGTTTACTATCATTATTGTTTGTTGAACGAGTTCTGATGAAAAAGTGACAAGTTTCTCCTACATATAAGTAACGAATTACAACTACCAAAATATTGATACATTCTAATCGAAATAAGCGAAACGGAGATTAAAGAACGAGGTACCCTTTTGACAAGTCACCTGATGAGATGCATCTGCACCTAAGACGTACCATAACTGCTTGTATAGCTCGATGCACGATGGGTCAAAGTGAATAATAAAGTCTCACAAATTCCAATATCCTCCTCACAATTTGTATGTAGAAATAGATATAGATATAATAATAATAATAATAATAATAATAATAATAATAATAATAATAATAATAATAATAATAATAATAAGCTCAGGACTCAAAGCAGAGACTGAAGGATTTTTAATTGCTGCACAAGACCAGAGCCTCCCCACCAGGAATTACCAAAAACACATAATGAAAAGAAATATAACAAGTAACTG
>NC_068992.1:40597295-40599795 GCF_001194135.2 Octopus bimaculoides | reverse complement strand
TAAATTAATATAAGTAATATATAAATATATGCATATATACATATATGTACATACCTACATATATATGTATATATACATGCATATATGGGTATAGGACGTCAAAAAAAAAACGTCAACAAAAGGAGAAACGAGAACATAAAAAACAAAAACACAGAAAACGAATTATTTTTCGAACAACGAAAGAAACAAATAGAGAAACGAGACAGGCAACAGAAAGAACATTCCCTTCATCAGTTGTCCTCTTTTTTCTCTACTCCGCGTTATATATATCATCATCCTCAGCATCATCTAGCGTCCGCTTTCCATGCTGACATGGGTTGGACGGTTTGATAGGAGCTGGATAAGCAGAAGACTGCATCACGCTTCAATGTCTGTTTGGCATGAGTTTTACGGCTGGATGCCCTTCCTAACACCAACCATTCCACAGTGTGGACTGAGTGCTTTTTACGTGGAACCATCACTGGCAGGGTCACAAAGTAACTTGCAAGACAAAGATCCTTTGAGAGGGGAAGGGGGCATTGGAGGATGTGACCCTTGTGTCAGATTATTCTTTTTGCCATGCTGTCATGGGTTGGACGATTTGACGAGAACAGAAGAGCTAGAGGACTCCGCCAGGTTCTATGTCTGCTTTTTCATGATTTCTGTGGCTGGATGCCCCCCCCCCCCCTAACGCCAGTCACTTGACAGAGAGTACTGAGTGCTTTTTGCGTGACATTAGCACCGGTGAGGTCGCCAAGTACCTGCAAGATGAAAGCCCTCGAGTGAGCGGAATACAGACTAGAGGAATAAAAAAAATGGCAGAGGGAGAGGAACAGGTGTCTTGCTGAAGAGGTGATTACAGGGCTCGCCCACCTGGAAGGAGAGAGAGGGAAAGAGAGAGAGAGAGAGAGAGAGAGAGAGAGATAGAGAGAAGGGACAAGAGAGAATGAGAGAGAGGAAATAGATGTGAGATCCAGGTACAATGTAGATATGTGAGAGAATGGGATTTTTAAAAAAAGCGGAAAAAAAGATACGTATATATAGGTATATCGTTTATCTTTTACTTTTCTCTTTCATCTTACTGCGGTCATGCTGGGGCATCCACTTGAAGGAATCTATTAGTTGAAAGAATCGAGCCTTGTGTTTATTTTGTTAAAAGCCTGGTGCTGATTTTACCGAACCACTAAGTTACGGAGACCTAAACAAACCAAGATCAGTTGTCAAGCGATGGTGGGGGACAAACACACACACACACACATGCACGCACGCGCGTACACGCACACAAACATGCGCGCGCGCACATACGCACTCATACACACAAATACATTAAAACTGAAATTTAAGTGAAAGTAAAAATTTTTAAAAAGCCTATGAACTCTTATACGAACCCGAGTACTTCCTTATCTAATTACTTAACACAGTCGTCTTATCTAATTCTATAAATTAGCAGTTCTCTTGGAAATTCTAGGGATATTTTGAAAGGATAAAATGGTTTGAAACAAACAGAGAACCATTTGATTATGTATTCCATGGTTTAGTCTCAAACTATCCATTCTTTATAAAGAATTTGATTCTTAAGATGGTATAAAGTCTGCATGGCTAGTACTTAAGATATGGCTCTTGGGAAAGAACATCTTTGAAAACTATATTATCTCTTATACACGTTTCACCTCTTCCACCATGATGTTTGTTATCGATTATTCCTTCTTTTATATTTGTACTAAACATAAGTTTCATAAACTACAAAATATAAATATCCACACTACCACACCTGAAACATACCTGTTATAACTCTTTGTCTCGATTTGAGGGTTACGTGAAGGAATTTAGAATACCAAAACTTATTTCTGAAAATGTGCTAAACACTGATGCTGATCATAGTTTAATCAATAGGCGTAGGAAGGAGTGAAAATAGTAGAAGGAAGTGGGGCCCCATCTAAGTGGCCTTTCAGAAATTGAACCTCCTTACGATACTCCCTGGGGGTTCATGGTATGAAATTCATTGTCATTGCTCTGATTTGGTCGCCAATGGCATTTATTTAGTTTCCAAGATGGCCGAAAAAAATGTCAATATTGACAGACTTTCTGGGAGACCCACAACCAGAATAAATGAGGAAAAACATCGCAGATGTGCATACATCTGTGAGGGGAAATCGTCAAATTACCATCCGTGAGTTACCAAGGGATGTGCAGATTAGTTACGGTTCAGTTCAGTCCATTATCACCGAAGATTTAAGTATGAGACATGTGTCTGCCAAGTTTGTGCCAAAACTGCTTTCAGCTGACCAAAAAGACACTCTGGTTTCAGCTGCCCAAGATCTCCTTGGTTGTGTCGAGAACGATAAACAGGTTTTGAAAACATTGCTTAGGTCTCTGAGCAGGTATCGCCAAGCTTTTGGCAAAATGTGATGCAGATTCTCTCCTCAACTTTCTCTGTCATGATCAATGCGACGATCACACTCTACACACGTTCCTTCTGAGCTCTGCTGTAAACAGCGGAAATGAACTAGAACGTTAAAAC
>NC_068992.1:40594957-40597172 GCF_001194135.2 Octopus bimaculoides | reverse complement strand
CTTTCAGTTTCTGCCTACCAAGTCTACTCACAAAGCTTTGGTCGGCCCGAAGCTATAGTAGAAGACACTTGCCTAAGGTGCTACGCAGCGGGACTGAACCCGGAACTATGTGGTTGGGAAGCAAGCTTCGTTTATTTATTAGTCAATTTTGTCTTACAAAGGCGGCGTGCTGGCAGAAACGTTAGCACACCGGGCGAAACGCTTACCGGTATTTCGTCTGTCTTTATGTTCTGAGTTCAAATTCCACCGAGGTCCACTTTGCCTTTCATCCTTTCGGGGTCGATAAATTAAATACCAGTTGCGTACTGGGGATCGATCTAATTGACTGGCGCCCTCCCCCAAAATTTCGGGCCGTGTTCCTAGAGTAGAAAAGAGTATTGTCTTACCATCAATAATGTAAATAGAGTTAAAGATGTATCTATAGTAAGTTATGTCCGCTATTTCGTTCCATACTTTCCCCGGTTAAAGCGTTACATACGTAGACTGTTGTAGACTATTATTACATGTACATAGTTTCCAGCGTTAATTACACTGACGCTTCAGATTGTTATTCTCAATAATACGGGCTATGTACAGCCTTATTAGCTTATCACTAAATATGTTCATCTTACCTTTAAGAGGCGCTATCCCTGCATCACTCCTTGTATACCGCATAGGAGCAACTAAAACCCATTGATTACTTGATCTGTGATAACATTCCACCGCTCGATGCCGCTGCAGTCCATCATGACCGCCGCAAGCATAAATTCGTCCATTTAACGCAGTACTTGCAACGTAACAGCGGCTAAGATGCATTGGCGATAATTCTTGCCACTGACGCGTAGCAATATCAAATCGATGCACACCGTTGTAATACTTATTATTGTCATTGTATCCTCCAAGAATATATATCTGTTCATGCAAGACCACGGTACCATGATAAGCTCGAAGACAATGAGCTGGATTTATAAGAATAAACCATTGATTCGTACGAGCATCATACGTTTCCATATTCGACATAATTCCATCCAGACCGTAGCCGCCTGTTATAAATATTACTTCACTTGGGATCCGCGGCCGGAAAATAGTAGGCATTTCATGCAAATATAATGAAATATCTTTATAAAGTTGGCCAAGGTAAATACTTGCTTTATATTCAGTAACCGAGTTTTTCTTTAGTTTATCTAAAATATCTGGGTGTAGGAGACCTATGCGTAAATTTTGAAAAAGTCGTTTTGAAAAACTGGTACGGATCTTCGGTTCGAACATGATCCATCTTTGACATGCTAAGAACGCAGATTCTTCTTCTTTGACATTTAAACAGTCATCTCGGACTATTTCTTCCAATTCGTTACACGTCAAACTTAAAAACTCGCTGCTAAGTTTTGAAACTAACGCAAAATGTTCTAAGATATAACTCCAGCTTTTTCGTATCAGGATAGTGCAAGCGTAAAATTTTGAAAATTGATATATTCCAATACAGTTGTACACAGTTAGCCGAGATGCTAAAAATTCTTCACACATTTTTTGAACACTACTTATAGCTAATCGATTTGCGACACAAAGTAGAACTTGTACGTTTTCTTCCGTAACTTCAATCTCATTCGTGTAAGCATATTTCACGATGTTAGCCATAATATCTTTGGAAATACCTGGTATAACTACTTTCCCACTTATGGATTCTTTCATACCACATGTAAAAATAGCTCTGAAATATGGGCTACAAGCAGCCAAGATGACTTTATGAATTTGAAACCGCGTTTGTTCTTCAACTAGAATAATTTCTCCATCACAGAGGTTTTTGGATGCCATTAACTGAAAAATTTCACATCGGAATTTGTCTTGACCTTTATCAGGCTTTACATACTTTATTGAACTTGTCATGTTGAATTGCGATTATTACAATTTTAAACAAACTCTCCCTTCAATAGTCGATTATCATATGGCTAGTAGATAAAAACTAAGGTCCCGTTAGAGTGACGTCATTTCAAGACTGTTTTCGCTTGATGCCGTCTACGAGCTATGTCTTGTACTACCGAGTAAGACGTTTTCCTAAATTTATTATTCTTTAAGGTCGCCATTTCTAAACGCTTTCAAAATCCCGAGTGATTTTATGAAGTCAATTTATGTCGCTTCATCAAACTTCTGAAAAATTTAAACAACAAATCGTCTAATTAAAAAAATATATATATTTATATATATCTAACGAAATACTTATCATTTACAACTTCTTTTC
>NC_068992.1:40590755-40594777 GCF_001194135.2 Octopus bimaculoides | reverse complement strand
TAGATTTATTAGCTCAATCTTTCGCCCACTTTAATATCAACACCGAATCTTTTGGTTCCTTTACCAGAATCCATTCTGTTGTAAAAATTCAAGCCAGATCTTCCGGTTCGAGAATAACGTTTGCACATTTGTTACGGAAGCCCCAAAGGGCCATGAACTTTGGTCTGCAACTCCTGACTAGATTATATGAAGAAAAAAAAAACAGACCAAGACAGAATTTCTAAAAACATCTTTTTATAATTTTTTATAATTTTGCTTCTCACTGTTGCTGTTTAGCCACAGGCTTACTTTGATCGAGCTTCTACCGTGGGATGTAAACGGACCGTGTAGAGGCACTCGTCTCTACATTCATCTAGTTTCCGTAAATCAATGATACGACCACAACTCTGTTCGATTGATGTATTTTCTCATACTTCTCGACGCCTTACCATCAGATGTATAAAATAGAGGTTTCTGACTGAGGCAAAGGCCTGGTATTTTATTTCATCAACATCGAAAGGATAAACGACAAAGTCGGCCTCGGCAGCATTTGATCTCAGATCCTGAAGAGCCAAAACAAATGCTGCAAAGCATTTTTAGCGATGCCCAAACGATTCTGCCAATCCATCGGTCTATTTGTTGCATATATGATAATGGCCATTTCTTTGTATCCGTAGATCATGAGGAAGAGCGACACTCCCTCGAGTGGTTACGTAAACTAAACCTTGATGCTTGCAAAGCTTTACTTCCTGCCAGCGCTTAGTAGTTTTCAAGTGTGAATCACTCAATGCAATCAGACACCACTCTTTAGTCTTGGAGGCCTGACCATGGTGACTCAGTTGGCTAAGATGGCTGTGATTACCATCATGCTGCAGGTTTTAGATTAGAGTGGTCTTCTCCTAGATCAGTGGTTCACAACCGGAGTTCATATGGCTCTTGAGGGTTCATATAAGAGTTTTGCGGGGTTCACACAACAAAGTAGTAAATTAGCATTTTAAGGGCCTCTGAAAAAATTTTGCTGTAGATGTATTAACTGGTTATGTATTGCAAGAAACGGGTTTCGACACAAGTTAATGTGTGAAAAACAAGGAAGTATTTATAAAGCTGTTTTTAAACATTGAATGGCTACAGGGGTCCAACAGAATAAAAAAGTAAGCAAAGGAGTCCATAGATAATTAAAAAAATGCTTAATAACCCCCTGTCCTAGACAAATTGCCTTACAGGGCTGGAGAGTTCCACCTACATAGGCGTTGCTGGAAGGGTGTCAAAGAGGACAGCGGACCGTCTGAGGGAATCCATTCATTGAATTGCCGTCGAGGTTGTTTCCCTTAACCCTTTCCTTTCTCAAGGCAGTGAAGGTTTCGTTCTTGAGGTTTCTTCCATAATATGTAAATTAACCCATGCAAATAACATGCAAATTAACTCAAAGCTTGGACCCTAAAAGGTGCTGCTACTCCACGTGAGAGTAGATTAAGTCGATTACATCGACCTCAGTGCGTAACTGGTACTTATTTAATCGACCCTGAAAGAATGAAAACCAAAGTCGACCTCGGCGGAATTTGAACTCAGAACGTAAAAACAAACGAAATGTGGCTGAGTATTTTGCCCAGTGTGCTAACGATTCTGCCACCTCACCACCCTAACAACAACAGCAACAACGACGACGACGACAATAATAATCGCTTCAAATTTTGGTACAAGGCCCTAAATTTCGGGGGAGAAGCTTAGTCGATTACATCAACCCCGGTGTTCAACTGGTCCTTATTTTACCGACCCTGAAAGGATCAAAGGCAAAGTCAATCTAAGCGTAATTTGAACTCAGGACGTAAAGAGTCGGAAAAAATGTATTTTGGGCAACGTGCTAAAGATTCTCTCAGTTCAACGCCTTTTTCTCTCAGATTTTGACGGGAGAGGTTTAATCGATTACACCGACCTCGAAAGAATGAAAAGCACAACTGACTCAGCTGCGTTTGAACTCACAACGTAAAGAGACAGATTAAATACCACTAGGTATTTTCTCCAGAGCTCCAATGATTCTCCAAATCCCAATTCGAATAGGATTTAACTTTTAATTTTAGTACAGTGGCATATTATTTTAAAAGTAATCCAATGGTCTTTCCTCAAATGTGCATGGCGTGAGTCATGCAATCTACTTGGATTTTCCATATGAAGCGGAGCCAAAAATGGCTAGTAATGTAAAATGTATCACCGATAGAGAAAAAATTTTAAAAATCCAAATGTTCAACATTATGATCTGATTGCAACCATTCGATAAAGGATGGTGATAGAGAAAAGCGTATCGATTAATGAGGTGAACTTGATTTTATATGATTTTAGTACAAACTACATGAGTAGAACGCCATATTTTATAATAGGGAAGCTGGTGTGGGATTGGCCTACATACATACATATGCTATATGTGTAGTATATATATATATATATATACATACACACACACACAAATGTATGTATGTATATGTATATATATATACACACACACATACAAGTATATGTGTGTGTGTCTGTGTGTATGTATGTATACATGTATATATGTATGTGTGTGTGTGTGTATATATATATATGTATATACTTATTCACACACATATACACACATTCATATATATATATATATATATATATATATATATATATATATATATATATATATATATATATATATATATGTATGTATATGTATATATATATATATACGTGTGTGTGTACACACACATAGACACATATATTTTGTTGCCAAATGGAATGCATAGCCAAACATCTTGAACTCCATTATAAAAACAAAGCCATTAATAAAATTAAACCCTTTAAAAATTTCCCCTTGAGCTGTGTTGTACTTACAAAACAACTTAAGAACAACAACAGCAACAATAACAACATTAATCACTATAAAATAATTGTACTGATTGCCATACTATCAGAAACGATGGAATTGTGATATTAGTCATTCCTTCGTTAAAAGAGAACTGAAGTCAAGACACTGTTGTCTCCCTTGTGTTTGCAACAGCGAAGTAATCATTAATAAGGGAGGCAACTCTCGATATCGAATGAGGTGTTTTACACAGAATTTTTTTTCACCTCGTTCTGTCCCAAATACTGGCGGCTCATAGATAAAATTAGTTGGGGTGCTGCTTCAGAAACTTTTTAGCCGTTGTTTTAATATTGTGTAAAAGGTAACAAACATATAAAAAGGAATATTTGTACATAAACTTGATCGGTTCGCGTTTTAGCCACTGATGGGTAGTGTGTTTAATTTACTGAACACTGTCTCGAATTCCCTCTTCTTTTTCTCCCCACCCCTAAATCATAAAAATAGGGGGGAGGGTCTGCCCTATTTTTCAAATCCTGGCAGCAACACTGAAGCTGGAAGCAGGATAATAATCTAATTCTACACTTTATCACATTTAAGAATATAAACACGTTTTTAAGGACAACACACTCGGAATCAAAAAGAAACACTGCTTTTGACCCAGCACTGCGTGAACGACAGTGCTGTCTCACCCTAATGTGAAGCTTCCTATCTCGGACATGTGAGCATGCGCACAACAGCCAAATACTGCGTCGCTGAAACTATGAAGCGCACAGTTCTATGCAAGGATTTTTGTATATTTTTCATAAAATAGGGGATGGCTACTGACATTAAGCTTAAGGATTATATAATGTACAAGTATAAAGTAAGAATTAAAGAAAGAAGGACTCATTATATTCAATATTATCGATAATATTGCGCGGGAAAGGGGAAGCTGCAATGCCTATACACGAGCCGCCACGGGTCCCAAAACATGAAGAATTAAAAATTAGAAAAATTGTAAACTGTTTGAAAGGACGTGCACAATTGAAAACTTACTACATTTCTTCAGATTTTCTATGAAAAGAACGCAATTTCTCTCAAATTACTTTGATCAGAAGCATCTTTTACACATCTTTATGTACAGATTGGCTCAGAAATGACCTTACCATTGTAACATTACAGAGAGAGAGAGAGAGAGAGAGAGAGAGAGAGAGAGAGAGAGAGAGAGAGAGAGAGA
>NC_068992.1:40588317-40590689 GCF_001194135.2 Octopus bimaculoides | reverse complement strand
GAGAGAGAGAGAGAGAGAGAGAGAGAGAGAGAGAGAGAGAGAGAGAGAGCTAAAATGCTAATCATAGGCGTGGCCAGCTGATGTTAACATAAAGCTAAAGATCAGCGAAAAAGAGAATACCTACGCTGAACTATTGAGGATTCAGATTACATGTTCAGGTTTATACCTGTAATTATTGGGGTCCTGGGATACGTAACCCACTGTCTAACTACCAATCCAGAGAAATTATGCTTCTCAAAACCAGAAAGGAGAAAGCTAATTCGAAGACTACAGATCCAAGCCATCACTGGAACAGCAAAAATCGTAAAACGTTCCAGAAGTTTACCATTTAAGTATATACGAGCATGTCTAGACTCCCAGCTATATGCATGAGAATATATACATAAAACAAAACTTAGAAATCTGCTCATGCGTTTACTCCAAATGCTGCACACATACATATATGCACAAATACCCTGTTGGTGTTGTTGAAATTCCAATGAAGGGACCTTGGACCTAGATTAGAACCCGACTCTTTCTTTATTGGTAAGAAATCTTAGGTCGGCGAGCTGGTAGAATCGTTAGCACGCCGGGCGAAATGCTTAGCGGTATTTCGTCAGCCGTTCGTTCTGAGTTCAAATTCCACCGAGGTCGACTTTGCCGTTCGTTCTTTCGGGGGTCGATTAAATAAGTACCAGTTACGCACTGGGGTCATTGTAATCGACTTAATCCCTTTGACTGTCCTTGTTTGTTCCCTCTATGTTTAGCCCCCTGTGGACAATAAAGAAATAAAAAAAATTTTGAAATAAAGCTGAATAGTCTCACACACGCACACATACACATACATGCACATATACACATACATGCACACATACACATACATGCACATATACACACGCGCATTTTAAATTAATTATCACAATGTCATGTAACTCGAGTTATGAGACAAATTCTTAGTTTCAAATTTAATAAGAAAAGAACATGCATATCCTCTTTAACATACATTGAGCACTCTCCTCTCATTCGCCCTAAATAAACCTATGTATGTATGTGTGTGTGTTTGTGTGTGTGTGCGTGTATACGAGAATATATATATATATATATATATATATATATATATATATACGTGTGTGTGTGTGTGCGTGTATGTGTGTGTGTGTGTGTATGCGTGCGTGCGTGCTTTAGCGATATGGGACACCACATATAGCAAACACACATATGTAAAGTAGTCGGACTCGTCACAACCCACGCAACGTCACCGGACACCACACCGAAACGTATGCTCAAAAGGGCGAACAACACCTGGCGTAGAACATTCAAAGTTGAAGAGGAACAAAGACTCAGAGTTGCTAATGCTCAATCAGAATGATGTCAGATTGTCATAGCTATATTTTCTGATTTGCGAAGAGAAGATTTAATAGAAAAGAAAAAAAATGTTTTCAGACCGATTGACGACATTTCATGTATTTGTATATTCTGATTAATGCACCGACGTCTGACGTGGGGCGGGGAAGGTTTGTACACATATGTTAGTGTCAGTAAGGTCATATCTTAAATAAACGTGTATATGTAACATGTGAAACGTTGGCGATTTTTTTTCGTCTGTCTTCCTTTTGTATTGGACTGTCCTCTGTCTCCTGTTTCCGAAGAAGAGCTTTGCTCGAAACGTTAAACCCTCTTTCTTCCATTCCCTGAGCGTCTGGTAATACTTTACATGTACCACGTCCACGCGTTGTTGCTTTTTTTTTGTGTGTTTGTTCTTCGTTTTTTTTTTAGGGGGATTTACTATATATATATATATATATATGTATGTATGAAAGTCTACAAGGATTACTTAATACAGTTTTTGTATGTTAATAAATTGATATATATCAGTTAAACTCTCCATTTTCTTTTTAATATAAACTAGACCAGACTGGATATGCTAGTCTGGGCTCCTGCTATGTCAATTAGGACTTACTCTATTTCACCTTGCGGAAAGCTCTTTCTGTTGTATTTGTGGTATTTGTATTATTGTTATTTTTTTCTTCTGCTGTAAATAGCCGTAAGGATTCGTACTGTTATATATGCATAATTCTTCGTCTATTGTATTTATATAATGTCTTGTTTGTTTCTGTTTCAGTATACATTCGCTAGCTTTTTCCCAGTAGCCTAATAACAGCACTGGCACCTCCAAGATCGAGTGGTCTCAATGATAATGGCGCGAAACCACTATGATATTTTGGCTCACTGACTGACGAAGAAAAATCAGCTGCGAATATTCCATGTATCATGTCTTTGTCTATATCTCCCGTCCGTTAAGTTTTCGTCAAGTTTCCCGTTTGCTCTGCTTTCGTCTAACTTTTTCTCCTTGTTGTGCTCTGTCTGTTCAACCATATATATATATATATATA
>NC_068992.1:40587657-40588307 GCF_001194135.2 Octopus bimaculoides | reverse complement strand
TTGTCTTCTGTTTTTCTGTAAATTTCAACTATATATATATATATAAATATATATAGTAATAAGAAAATGGAGGAGAATATGTGGTATTCATCAACTTGCAGACATTGTATTGTGTCAATTTACCTGTTTATTTGTTAACTAAGAGGACAAGAATCATCCATGTACCTCTATTTCATCCATCAATTACTTCAGTCTGCTGGAGTTATATAGATAGTGTGAGGCATGTCACCACTAAACTGAAACAGCTGTAAGCCATTGTCCCATTTTCGGTCACTAGATGTCCTATTTTAATTACTGATATGACATAATATGTCACATGTGTTTGTATATTGTTATTATTGTCCTCTTAGTTAACAAATAAACAGGTAAAATGACACAATACAATGTCTGCAAGTTGATAACGCATATTCCCCTCTATTTTCTTATTGCTATATAAATTAAGGGTAAAATATCTTTTTACCCGCACCCATTTATTGCACTTGGTAATACGAAGGAAAAACACTAGTGTAATAATAATTGGGTACTCTTCCGGCAGTATATTGGATAGATATTATCCCTTAGTGGGTTGGATTCACAACCCTTAATTTTCTTGGATATATATACATACATATATGTATATATATATATACATATATATATATATATATATA
>NC_068992.1:40585804-40587230 GCF_001194135.2 Octopus bimaculoides | reverse complement strand
CATACATACATACATACGTATATATATATATATGAATGTTGGTGCAAACAGGAAAAATAGTACTCAAACACATGCACACACACGCGCGCGCGCGCGCGCACGCACACACACACACACACACACACACACACACACACACACAAACAGATATGGGCTTAGATGTGGCTGTGTGGTAAGAAAGCTGACTCCCAGCCACATGGTCCCGGGTTCAGTCCCATAGCATGGCACTTTGGTTAAGTGTTTTCTTATATAACCTTGGGCTGAAACCAGGGCCTTGTGAGTGGAATTCGTAGATGGAAACTGAGAGAAGCCCGTCGTATATATGTATGTACCTATGTGTGTGAGTATATGTGCATGTTATTGTCTTTGTCCCACACCACCGCATGACAACTGGTATAGGTTTGTTTACGTCCCCATAACAGCAAATGCGACCCGATAGAATAAACACCAGACTTTAAAAAAATACCGAGATCGATTCGTCCGACTAAAATTCATGAAGGCGTTGCCCCAGCCTGACCTTGTTCTAATAACTGTAACAAGTCGAGGATAAAAGATATATAGAAGTGGTGGAGTAAAATGAGTAAATCCTGATTTCTCGTTTTCTGTCGACCTGCTTGAAATTATTCTATTGTAAAGTATTGCATCATTATTGTGTGTTGTTGCATCATCTTTAGAAGTGAAAAATGGTCACCATAATTGTTATTGTTGAAACTGAAAGAGTTTGGAACATAATCAGGTGACTTTTTTTTCAAGAATTTTTTCCTCATCTTTGACCCGATTGTAATTGAAGTTGCTAATAAAATATCTGGATAATTTCCGGTGTTTAACAGTCAATATTCTTTTCTCTGTTGGTCGCCAAGTCACTAATGTCTGATAATTTTCAAGTTTCAAAAAAAAAAAAAAAAAAAATGTCTAAAATGTGTAATGACTGACTCATTACAATAATTTCTTCTCTTTAGCTACATGGTACGTGAATATATAGGTAAGAGAACCAGTCGAGCAGATCGTGAAGAAGTCATGGAGAATATTTTATGCTGAGTTTTTAAAAATTTAGTCGTGTTTTGTTGATTTCATATCACGTGCCATTTTTTCATGAGCCTCTTTCCTTTGACCTAGCTATTTTAAATTTTTGTTGCATTTCTGATCTTTCTGGTGTCTAAGGATGGATATCTATGTATATGAGTCTGTTTTCAAATGTAATTCTGGAGAACTGAAGAGGCAAATTTATCTTATCTTCTCTGACTTATTTTGTCCCAGTTAAATTTGCTTAGAGAAAACGGTAACAATTTTCTGAAAAAGTGTTTTGAATATGTGTGTGTATTTTAATGCCTCTAGAGAAAGTCATTTGCTTAGCTGAGGTAGATATTTTTTTTTTTTGACAGTGAACATTTGTGAGTCAACAATGAAGTAAAACTCCTCATTGTGC
>NC_068992.1:40574743-40579824 GCF_001194135.2 Octopus bimaculoides | reverse complement strand
ATATATATATATATATATATATATATATAAAGAGGTCTCAGGTCAGCAGTGTTTGGGGTCTGAAGATATGCCATAAGGCTAAACCCCTTATGAGCGAGAAACCCAGGGTAACCCCATAGATCGGCTATAATATAAACCCTACTCTGATATTAACTGCTCTACATCTTAGAGTATGCTTCTCCTCTGGATATATTTATGCAAACGATCCTATATATATATATAGAGAGAGAGAGAAATATAAAGAGAGAGATAGATAGATTAGATAGATAGACACAAAAACACACTACATAATGAACATTACTTTTTAATCAAAGTGGTCTTTATATCGGCATATATATATATGTGTGTGTGTGTGTGTGTATGTAGGCGATTTGTTTTATTTAGTTTCATTGTCAATCTCACAACCATAGTACCTTACGAAACCACGTATATTAGATAACACACACACACACGCGCTCGCGCGTGTGTGATTGTGGTGTGTTTGTGCCAGTGGATATTGGGGTTGTACGTCATTTTAACTGACTTAAGCCGATATGGTACGTTCAAACTGAGCCCGTTGCATCGTGTAAAGACGTTGATAGCAGGTTAACAGACATATTTTGTTATATCCGATTTTATTTAGATTTGTAACAGCATTATATCCTATTAGATATATTAGGCGTTATTATACTCTCTCTTGGTTACTGAATCCTAGGGTGGAAAATTTGATCCACCACCCTGTCAGTCCTTGGGTGTCTTCCAAACATCCAAAATTTAACCCTCTAAAGTTTTGGATGTTTGGAAGACTTCCTGTCTTCTAACTCCCAGCCTCAGAAGCTTAGAAAGAATGAAGGGTCATGGTATTTTTAAAATTAAGGTCAGACCAGGTATGGGTGCATGCGCTGTTGGAGAACATCGCTGTGTCCACCATTTTGTTGGTATTTGTTTGGGTCGTCCTGGACAACCCTCCAAGCAGTATTCCAGCCAATTCACATCTCTGTAGAATATTGAAATATTTAGAATTTGAACGAATGTTATGTCAAGGTGGCTATGTGGTTAAGCAGGTTTCTTCACAAGCATGCAGTTTTGAGTTCAGTCTCACTGAATATGCTTTATTGAAAAGCACCAAAGATATCACAAAAACTGTTACTCAGAGTTTCACGTTCCTGTTCGTCGGACAGTTTTGTTTAGAATCTAACGGGAACATAAAACTCTGAGTAACAGTTTTTATGATATTTTTGCTGCTTTTTAATGAAGTGTATATATTCTTTTATTCCTTGTTTCAGTCATTTGACTGTGGCCATGCTGGAGTACTGTCTTTAGTCGAAGAAATCGACCCCAGAACTTATTCTTTGTAAGCCTAGTACTTATTCTATCGGTATCTTTTGCCAAACTGCTAAGCTATGAGGACATAAATACACCAACTTTGATTACCAAGTAATGGGGGTGGTGGACAAACACAGACACACAAACAAATACATATATATATATATACGACAGGCTTCTTTCAGTTTCCGTCTACCAAATCCACTTACAAGGCTTTGGTCGGGCCTGAGGCGATAGTAGATGACATTTGCCCAAGGTGCTATGCAGTGGGATTGAACCTGGAACCATGTGGTTGGGAAGAAAACTTCTTACCACACCATCATTTAACATCCATTTTCTATGTTGGCATGGGTTTGACAGTTTGACTGGAGCTGGTAAGGTTGGGGGTTGCACCAGGTGCCACTGTCTGTTCTGGCATGGTTTCTACAGCTGAATACCCTTTCTGGTGCCAACCACTCCATAGAGCATACCTGGTTGCTTTTGATGTGTTTATGCGACACCAGCTCTAATATCAATTTTGCTGTGGTGGACAGGTCTTCTTCAGTATTGCAAGGCCCCAAATATCTTGGTCCTTTGTCATCTCCTTCATAAGGCTTTGTGTCTTGAAATTGGCCTTCAATATTTCATCCTATGTCTTCCTGGGTCTTCCTCTTCCACAATTTCCCTCCACATCCTATTGGGGCATGCTTGCTCTTTTTCTCTCTCCTTTGTCCTTTCTGAAGGAGAGCATAGGCTCGAAACATCAAAGACTTCTTTCAATTTTCTTGAGTGTGAACCTAATACATCCTCCTTATTTTTCTTTTTTGCTTTGTGCTTTTTTTTTATTTTTAATTTTTTAGACACACGCACACACATATCATGATTATGATCATTGCTTTAGCGTTCCCTTTTCCATACTTGCATGGGTCAGACAAAATTCATTGAGGCAGATTTTTTCTAGCTGGATGCCTTTCCTGTTTCCAAGCAAGGTAATATTTTTCCAGAACACTGGAAATGATTGGTGCTCTTCATATTACAATAGTACTCTTACAATTATAACATGATGTCAAGAGAAGGACAAACACACACACACATGGTAGGCTTCTTTCAGTTTCCTTCTTCTAGATTCAATCACAAGGCTTTGGTTGACCCAGGTCTTACAGTAGAAGACATTTGCTCAAGGTACCAAGCAGCAGGACTGAACCTTGAACTTGTGATTAAGAAGTTTGCTTCCGTTGCTTCCCAACCAGGTTCTGTATGTTTGCATGTGCTCCCACATTTGTCTGTCACTGCTTGACAACTGTCTTAGTTTCTGTGTCCTTAAGTTACAAGGTTTGGCAACATGAATAGATCGACTCAACCATTCACAGCAGTGCCCCAGCATGGCCACAGTCCAATGATTGAAACCTGTAAAAGAATAAATGGCTGAATGCTCTGCTTTGGTGAAACCTGATGTTCAACTGTCACATTATTCTTTTCTACTCTAGGCACGAGGCGCTAAATTTTGGGGGGAGGGGACCAGTCAATTAGATTGACCCCAGTATGCAACTGGTACTTAATTTATCTACCCCGAAAGGATGAAAGGCAAAGTCAACCCCAGTGGAATTTGAACTCAGAACATAAAAACAGACGAAATATCACTCCGCATTTCGCCTGGTGTGTTCACTACTCTGCCAGCTTGCCGACTTGAGACCAACTTAATAATGACAAAGCTTCTGCAAAAAGGCATTGGCTATAGGTGACGTACCAGCTGAGCTGTCGATAAGTACCAGAAGATAAATGACGGACAGGCAGTTTTTAACGACATCAAATCACTTATGAAATAGCTGCACAGAAGTGGATATAAAAATATGCAAATTTAGTAGGAAAAAAAAAAGAGGAAAAATTTGACAAAGAAATATTTATATTTGAAGAGTCATGACTGACTACTTGAAACTAAAATATTGGGCTTGGATATTTGAATAAAACGTTTTATTTCGAACCATTGTTTTGGTGTTAAATCTAAAGGCTGTTAGTGATTATAATCAGGATATCCTTTTATGTTGTATTGCTGTTAATAAAGAGGTCAGCAAATAGAAAGCTACTTTACCAGCTGCTCCTCAGAAGCGTTATTATTTTTGCAAAGTATAGACATGGCCTCGGAGAATGTCCAGCAATGGGTACCACCTACTGCAAGGGTGAGAAAAAAGGCTGTTTTTAATTGGCGTATAAATCATGCCAGGAACCCACAGGATACCATTATACACCAGGTAAAGAACCATTTTCCAATGCCATTATTTTAAGTTCTTTCAGCTGTGTCGGAACTTCTTTTGTCGTGTGCCTTGTGCACTCGTTTACACTGTAATTAACAACTGATCAAATTTAGTTTTAGTTCATTGTAGAAGCACTGACAACTTTATCAAAGCTGATATTGTTAAATGGAACGGTTTTGTCATTAAACCATTGCGATGACATCAGCACAGCTCAGTGGTTCCTTTCTTCATGTTTTGTGGATCTTTGGTACATTTTGGTAAGCGATAGGTTCCACTATTCTTCTCTGGTATCTCACCTAAATGACTAACACGTAATTTTACTTCTAAAGAAAGTGGCCGGCTGGCAGAATCGTTAGCTTGCCGGGCAAAATACTTAGCAGCATTTCATCTGTCTTTATGTTCTGAGTTCAAATTCTGCCAAGGTGAACTTTGCTTTTCATCCTTATGGGGTCAATAAAATAAGTACCAGTTGAACACTGGGGTCAGTGTAATCCAGAAGCCCTCTCCCCGACTCCATCGAAATTGCTGTGCCAAAAACTGAAACTATTGTTATTCCTTAACAAAGTTTATGGTGAAAGTGTGTGGCCTAGTGGTTATGAGTGTTGCACTCACGATTGGTAGATCGTGGGTTTGATTTGCAGACTGGGCAGTGTGTTGTGTTCTTGAAGAAAACACTTCATTTCACATTGCTCCGGTCCACTCAGCTGTGAATGGATCACCCTGAGGCAGATTGGTTCACTGTTCAAACGATGCAAAGCGCACTGTGACCAGTGATGTATAACAACATTTGATAGGCTGCTTGATAACGTGATACTGTGAATAAAGTTTATTAAAGAAATAATGTAATAGGAATTTAAGTTTACTCTTTTACATGTTTCAGTCATTTGACTGCAGCCATGCTGGAGCACCGCCTTTAGTTGAACAAATCGACCCCAGGACTTATTCTTTGTAAGCCTAGTACTTATTCTATCGGTCTCTTTTGCCGAAACACTAAGTTATGGGGACATAAACACGCCAACATCAGTTGTCAAGGGATGGTGAGGGGACAAACACACACAAATATACACATACATACACATATATTTATGGATAAATTCCTCTATTTTACATAATATCAAGGTCTCATTCATTCTTTTGTTGTCATATTATTATTATTAATATATATATATAACAGGTTTCTTTCAGTTTCCATCTACCAAATCCACTTATAAGGCTTTGGTTGGGCCCAAGGCTATAGCAGAAGACACTTGCCCAAAGTGCCATGTAGTGGGACTGAACCCAGAACCATGTGGTTGAGAAGCAAGCTTCTTACCACACAGCCACTCCTGTGCCTCTTTAAGAAAAAACCCACAATATTATTCTCCTTAAGTTTATTAAGGAAATAACATATTGCACTTTTCTAAGTTTGAGCAGTTTTTAAAACCCCAATCAAATTAAGTGGAAAACAGATTCCAAAGGGAAGCCTTGCATTTGTAAAATAATTAGGGAAGTTTGTTATTATAACAAGAATAAGTGTTGGAATAGTTTTTGGAATGCTTGTTATTA
>NC_068992.1:40570860-40574508 GCF_001194135.2 Octopus bimaculoides | reverse complement strand
AAGTTTGTTTTATCCTGTTAATTTTATATTCCAAACACCAGATTAATAACAACAAACTTATTTTGATCAGTTCTTTGCTTTGAAAATTAGTTGAAACAAAGGTCAATTTACTTCAGTTGAAATATGGTAAGAAAAGGGTTAATCTTGGGTTTGTTGTAAAATGGGAGAAAAGCGGGTTTGGTGGGACTTTGTTGAAACTTGTACTGTTAGAGTACAGCAACAGCAGAAGTGTGCCAGAAACAAACAAACAACAAACAGAAACACACACACTCAAATATACACACACACACACACACACACACACACACATTTAAACACACACCTTCGCACTCACTCACACACACATGCACACACACTCTCACACACACATACACTCAGACACACACACCCTCAAACACACCTTCACACACTCACTCACACAGTCACACACACACACTCACTCACAGTCACACGCACACACACACACACACACACCATTTCAACATGTGTGTGTGCGTGTGCTTGTTCATGTGTGAGACATAACAAAGTGTAAAAAACTAAAACCAACTTCAAGTACACGCCAACGGCTCTGATGAAAGACTGTGGTTTATTACATCACATTCTAAAAATATTAACCAATCCCAATTTACAAATATAGCTTTACTTGCAAATAACAAACTTTGTTAACTAATTGATGAATATCTCGTTTCACCTTTAATGAGTTTGTTTTCAACTTAGTTCGGGCTGGAGTTGTAAAAGTTTTATAGACCCCTTGTGTAATGTGAATTAAGGCTTATTTATTATTTAAAGGACTTGCAATGTGCTTTAAGGAATTTTTTAAGGGAGTTGCAATGTGGGTTAATGTTTATTTAAAAGACTTATAATGTTCATTAAGATTTAAGGGATTTACAATGTGAATTAAGGTTTGATTATGGAAGTATCATATAAAGGGAAATTCTTTTGTTTAAAGGGATAGTTATGTGAATTTAGTTTTATTCAAGGCTTACCAAATAATGTGAATTAAGATCTAAGAGAACAGCTATGAAAATTAGGGTTTGCTACAGAAGTAACACAATATGACTAAAGGTCCATTTAAAGGAATAGCTTATAATGTTAAGGGACTACTGTATTTGATGACATATTAGAAGCACTATTTTCTCCTCAAAAATGTCTCAAAAAAGAAATCACTCTGGGTCCCATAAACTAATTTTGACCCTAATGCCTACTTTTTCCTGAATATGTGCTACTGAAACTTTGGTGATTCCAGTGTTCTGATTATGGTAGAGCATGTATTTTTCATGCGTTGTGAAGATATATGCAAATGAGCTGAGTGTGTTGTGAAGATATATGCAAATGAGCTGAGAGTCTTGCAAAGGTCTTTCCTTGCTTCACTCTTGGTAGTTTTGTTTATGTTATTCCAACTGGATCACTTCAATATATTTAGTAAGTGAAGGGCAACAAACTGGCAGAATCGTTAGCATGTCTGGCAAAATGCTTAGTGGCATTTCGTTTGTCTATACATTTTGAGTTCAAATTCTACCGAGGTCGACTTTGCCTTTCATATTTTTGGAGGTCAATAAGATAAGTACCAGTTACGCACTGAAGTTGGTATGATCGGTTTAAGCCCTTCCTCAAAGTTTCTGGCCTTGCGCCAAAATTTGATGCCAATATATTTAGTAAGTGACATTGTAGGATCAGGAGAAGTCCAAGAGATACTGACTCAACTGGACATTGTCTCAGTTACTGAGGCTCATAGTGCCAGATACTCAGTTCCCATAATGTATAAATGACCAAGATCACATTTTCCCTGAAGGGCACACAAATAAGCTTCCTCATTTTTACAGCTGAGTAGACTGGAACAGCATGAAATGAAGAATTTTGCTCAAGAAAACACCACACAGCCTAGTGTGGGAGTTGAAACCACAATCCTGCAAATGAGAGGGCAACATTGTAACCACTCAGCTGCTATATTCCTTCACTACTGACCACACACTGAGTGGATATGGGCAAGCATAGTTTTTTTCCTGGGGTTGCTACTGAGGAACTGTTGTAGTGTTGAAGGAGACAGGGAAAAGAAGAAAAGAAAAGAGCTGAGTAATTTCAGAGCCGGTCTGTTGAGTGGATTTGAGCAAGGGTAGTTTTGTAATTTATTACTCAGTGTAGCAGGAACTGTTGTAGCAATGGGAGCCGAGGCAGAGAAAGGAAAACAGTCCGTTTATGGGTTAACTAGTGAGATGGGGAGTGAAAATTTACCAGCCATTCGAATGACATTTCTTCTATATTTTATGCGATCTAAATTAGAATGAATGAATGTGTGTGCGTGTGAGAGAGAGAGAGAGATTATACAGCAGCTGCTGCACCGTCCCAGATCTGTGGACAGTAAACACTTCCAGGAATATAGGTTAAACATGTGAAGTTGGTGACTTGGCACAGTGGTTAGAAAGTTGCATAAGATCATCATCATCATCTATGTTTGTTTTTCCATGCTGGCATGGTTTGGATGGTTTGACAGGAGCTGGCAAGCGACAGGGCTGCATCCAGCTCCACTCTCATCTTTGGCTTGTTTTCCACCTTCAGATGCCCTCCCTAATGTCAACCTCTTTATAATGTGCACTGGGTGCTTTTCTTTCATGCCAATGCTACGAGTGAGGTCACCATCTTGTGTTTTTATTTTCATAATCCCTGTCTATGATTTGAGCTCAAAACCTGTTAAAATCAACTTTGTCTTCATAAGGTAGTAGATTACTGGAATTGTTCAAGTACTAGACTAGTACTTTTGTGGTATTTGTTCCAATTCTTTGTGTTCTGATGACAGCATTTATGGTGACACTGATGCTAAAAACTGTGTCAGTGCTTGCAAAGGTAACCGCTGGACCCCTACAAAAAAAAAATCCTTCCTTGAGCTGGGTGTTTGAGAAAAGTTTTTCAGGTGTAGGTACTCAGAATGTATATGGAATACAATAAAGGTTGTGTTTTGTTAAGGTTCACATCTGTTCATGTCAAAAGCATTTTGAAGCCCCAAACAGGAAGCTTTGTATCTGGGATCTGAGTGTTAAACCTTTGTGGGATTTGAATACAGAGTAGAGAACTGGAATGAATACCACAAGGCATTCTAGTCAGTATAACTCCACAACACACTCACCTCATTTGCATATGTATATCTGCATGTGACATCCAATGAGTGAAAAAAAAAATCCTTTACTTGTAAATCTAAGTGGGGCGGGAGGAGGGACTGTTGGTGACGAGAAGGGACTCCAGCTTTGAAGTATTGCTTCAAAGACGTCTCCTTCTGACTCATGCCAGCATGGAAGCACAGATGTAAAACAAACAAACATGTGAACAAAGTGTATCTAAATAGATCGAGTTTGATGATGCTGACACATTTTCAAATATGTTCTTTTTACTTACACAAACCTACACACACACAGACAATGCACTCACAACACACAATAACAACACACACATACACATACAATGCAAACATACACAACACATGCTTGCTCTCTCTCTCTCTCTCTCTCTCTCTCATATACACCTAGTCTCTCTCACACACATATCCTCACCCACTCCATCTATCTCTTTCTCACATGCACAGACACACACACACACACACTCACTCTTTCTCTCTCTCTCTCTCTCTCTCTCTCTCTCTCTCTCCCTCTCCCTCTC
>NC_068992.1:40568337-40570796 GCF_001194135.2 Octopus bimaculoides | reverse complement strand
CTCTCTCTCTCTCTCTCTCTCACACACACACACACACACACACACACACACACACACACACAATGTGATGCATGTATTGATTTCTTCAACATACATGCCTAAAAGATAATTAGTTGTTTAAAAGTCCAGAAGTTGAAGAAGATTTAAATGAAGTTCTGTGGTAAGTCTTGAGAGGAAATAAGTTGTTAATGCAAGGCATTGTGGGAACAAAAGGTCATCCTTTTAATGGTTGTTTTGTGGCAGGAAAAAAATCTGAATGCCATCATCATCATCACCATCAATACGATCACTATCAATATACATCTGCTTTCCATGCTGGAATGGGTTGGACATTTTGACAGAGTCCGATAGATTGAAGGACTTCATTTTGCTTCTTTGTCTCAGTTTTTGGTGTGTTTCCTGTGGCTGGATGCTCTCCCTAGCAATGGCCACTCTACAGAGTGTCCTGGGTGCTTTCTTTGTGGTACCAGCACTAATGAGGTTGTTTTGTAAGTTGCAAGAATTAAAAAGAGCCCTCTTGATTGAGAGAGAGAGGCTAATAATGTAGGCATGATTAATCTAAGACAATGTGAATAAATAAGGATTACATTTGACCAGATAATCTGAATGCTAAACGGTTAAAATAGGGTGGGAAGGGAGCAGGAATTGGTTTACCATTGTGGAGGAAATTTCAAGGTTGCATTGTATTTTATGTGGGTAGATGAAGCAGGCTGGAGTAGATCCAGTAGAGCGATAAATGTGGTGACCATAGGGAGCTAGAATGTATCCTTATCGTAATACATGTCCAAAAGATGTATGGAAGAGACTAGAGATGCAGAAGCATAAGGGAGGGTGGTGGATAATGTTGTAAAAGGGGAGCGAGACATAGGTATAAACGTAGGGGAGAGGTGGTCAGATATATATAATTTGTTTCAGTCATTTGATTGTGGCCATGCTGGAGCACCACCCTTAGTCGAGAAAATCAACCCTGGGATTTATTCTTTGTAAGCCTAATACTTATTCTATCAGTCTCTTTTGCTGAATTGCTAAGTTACGGGGATGTAAACACACCACCATCGGTTGTCAAGCGATGGTGGGGGTGGGGGGCAAACACACACACACACATGCGATGAGCTTCTTTCAGTTTCCGTCAACCAAATCCACTCAAGGCTTTGGTCGGCCTGAGGCAATAGTAGAAGACACTTGCCCAACCCGGAACTATGTGGTTGGGAAGCAAGCTTCTTACCACACAGCCACTCCTGCATTGATATATATTGTAGAGCAATGTAGTGGATACTGAACAGGGATGTAAACACATAAGACCAAACAAGTTATTTATAGATATGGTCCAGCACCCATGCTGGCACCACGTAAAAGGCACTCGTGCTGGCGCCACATGTACCTGTGCTGGGTGCTCGTTCCACATAAAAGAAGCACACAGTTCTATATTTGAGAGATGAGGAATTATGTACATTATTTACATTTGACAGATATTTGTCCTCATCTTGTTTGTTGTTAATGGGCATATGGCGTAGTGGTTAAAAGCGTGGGTTATTAACCCCAAGTTTCCGAGTTCGATTCCAGGCAGTGTCCTGGATAATAATGATGCTGAGACCCCCCACCCATTTTGGTCATGACTGACCATGGGATTGCACCTAAAAAGTTACCCTTCCAGGCATAAGTCCGGGCAAGGTTGTTTATGGAAGACCAGCAGTTGCCCATGCCTCCCCTCTCCACGCCACCAGTGTTATCCAAGAGAAAGGCAAAGGGGCTGATACAACTTAGCACCTGTGACGTCGCAACTCATTTCTACAGCTGAGTAAACTGGAGCAATGTGAAATAAAATGTCTTGCTCAAGAACACACACAGCCTGGTCCGGGATTCGAACTCACAACCTCACAATCGTAAGCTCGACGCTCTAACCACTAAACCATGCACTTTCACAATGATAATAATAATAATAATAATAATAATAATAATAACATTGAAAAATACTTTAGGAATGAGAACCCAGGTTCAAAATATCCCAAGACACCTGATGAAAGCTGGAGGGTATATCAGTCAAAACATTGTTTAACAACAAACAAGATGAGGACAAATATCCGTCAATTGTAAATAATGTAAATAAAGTAAAAAAAGCACATTTGCTGGTGCCACATAAAAAGTAGATATATATATTTATATATATCTAGTGGTTAGGATTCCTGGCTTTCACATAGGCAGCCTGGGTTCAATTCCCAGCATGGGAATGCAAATTTTAGGTGCAGGCATAGCTCTGTGGTAAGAAACTTGCTTCCCAACCACATGGTTCCCGGTTCAGTCCCACTCTGTGACACCTTAGGTGAGTGTCTTCTGCTGTAGCCTCGAGCCAACTGGAGCCTTGTGAGTGGAATTGGTAGATGGAAACTAATAGAAGCCCATCGTGTGTATGTATGTATGTATGTATGTACGTACGTATATATATATATATATATATATAT
>NC_068992.1:40567581-40568220 GCF_001194135.2 Octopus bimaculoides | reverse complement strand
TATATATATAAATATGTATATATGTCTATGTGTGTGTCTTTATGTCTGTGTTCTTCCACCACCACTTGACAACTGGTGTTAGTGTGTTTGTGTCCCTTGTAACTTAGTGGTTCGACAAAAGCGATCAATAGAATAAGTATCAGGCTTAAAAGTAAGTACTGGGGTTGATTCATTCAACAAAATTTCTTCAAGGCAGTGTCCCAGCATGGCCACATTCTAAAGACAGAAACAAGTAAACGATAAAAGATATGATATATATATATATATATATAACAATGGACTCTCCCATCGTTAGATGGTGTGTGAGGGTTCGGCACTTTCTTACCAAACAACCACTTAGAAGATGATTTATTTTATAAGGATCAAATGTTTGTGTAGACATAAGCTTACTTTCTCCATCAAATCAACATTACCTGTACAGGTGCAAGTAGGTGCCACATGTCAGATGTCGAAATGATCACAGGGCAATGTGAAATGAAATGCTTTGCTCAGGAGCACAATGCAATGCCCAGTCTGGGAATTTAACCGACGATCTCGCAGTCCTGAGTGCAACACCCTAACCACTAAGCTGTGTGTGTGTGTATATATATATATATATATATATATATATATATTTATATGTATGTATATATATATATA
>NC_068992.1:40564170-40566171 GCF_001194135.2 Octopus bimaculoides | reverse complement strand
TAGACAGTCGCATAACCTCTAACTCATACTTTTTATATATATATATATATGAAGGTTTAATGGCCCTGTGGTTAGGGCAGTGGACTCGTGATCATGAGATCGCGGTTTCGATTCTCAGACTGGGCGTAGTGAGTGTTTATTGAGTGAAAACATTTAAAGCTCCACATGGCACTGGCAGGAGGTGGTGGCAAACCCTGCTGTACTCTTTCACCACAATTTTCTCTCGCTCTTTCTTCCTGTTTCTGTTGTACTTGGATTTCAAAGGGGCCAGCTTCATCACACTCTGTGTCACACTGAATCTCCCCGAGAACTACGTTAAGGGTACACATGTCTGTGGAGTGCTCAGCCACTTGTACGTTAATTTCACAAGCTGGCTGTTCCATTGATCGGATCAACTGGAACCCTCGTCGTCATAACTGTAAAAAGCACCATTCGAGCATAATCATTGCTGGTGGCATGTGAAAAACAACATTCGAGTGTGGTCGTTGCCAGTGCCACTGGACTTGCTCCCGTGCAGGTAACACGTAAAAAACACGTTTTGAGCATGGTCATTGCCAAAACCACCTGACTGGCCCTCATGCCTGTGACACATAAAAGCACCCACTACACTCTCGGAGTGGTTGGTGTTAGGAAGGGCATCCAGCTGTAGAAACTTTGCCAGATCAGATTGAGCCTGGTGCAGCCTTCTGGCTCACCAGTCTTCAGTCAAACAGGAATGGCTGTGTGGTAAGTAGCTTGCTTACCAACCACAGGGTTCCGGGTTCAGTTCCACTGCGTGGCACCTTGGGCAAGTGTCTTCTACTATAGCCTCGGGCCGACCAAAGCCTTGTGAGTGGATTTGGTAGACGGAAACTGAAAGAAGCCCTTCGTATATATGTATATATATTTATGTATATGTGTGTCTGTGTTTGTCCCCCTAGCATTGCTTGACAACCGATGCTGGTGTTTTTATGTCCCCGTCACTTAGCGGTTTGGCAAAAAAGAGACCGATAGAATAAATACTAGGCTTACAAAGAATAAGTCCCGGGGTCGACTTGCTCGACTAAAGGCAGTGCTCCAGCATGGCCACAGTCAAATGACTGAAACAAGTAAAAGAGTAAAAGAGAGTAATATATATATAATGAGTGTCAACCATACTGGTAAATTTAGTGAGCTGCTTGAAATAGTATTCCTTAAGTGGTGACTGGTACCTACCTATTGTACAACATTGCTATGTATGACTGATATATTATGGCTTTGTGAATCTTTATTTTAATAGCATTATGATGCCACTTAGCCTCTTTGAGGATAGGTGCACTTGTAATGGAGGTGAGAGCTGCTTTTAGCCAGTCACACTGGCTCTTCACCAATCAGGGCAACACAGCCAGAGAGACGCCTGGCTTCTAATGTGGTCATGCAGTATTCTAGAAATAGCAGCAGGCCAGATCTGCTTTGAATTACATTAACAAAATAAATAAATAAACGTATGATAATGTGGTGTTATGTACACTGTTCCGTGCATGAAGGCTGGATGGGCAGGATTTTCACTTCCTCGTCACTGGACTATCATCATCACTGGACTATCATCTCTTCAGCCCCATGAAAGAGAGTTTGAGAGACAAACATTATTCCAGTGACGAAAAAGAGAAAACTGTAGTGAAGAAGTGGCTCAAAGAAGTCAACAGAATTTTACGGGGCAGGGATACATGCTCCCATTCGAAGGTGGAACATTGCTTTTGAGAGAAACGGTGACTATGTTGAGAAGTTGGGATGTGATCCACAGAGGAAGAGCTTCATTTTGATGTATGACACATGTTTGTTTGTTGGTAATTATACCTGTCTTAAACAAAATGGCATTACTTTTTGACTCACCCTTGTAGTAGTTTTCTTTGAGAAGTATGTTAGTTCTTCAGTATCGTCATCATCATCATCATCATTTAACATCAGTTTTCCATACTGGCATGGGTTGGGCTGCTTGATAGGAGCTGGCAATATATATATATATATATATATATATATATA
>NC_068992.1:40561981-40563886 GCF_001194135.2 Octopus bimaculoides | reverse complement strand
ATATATATATATATATATATATATATATATATACACACACACACACATATATATATATATATATAAATACACACACATGAATCAAAATAAATGTATGTATATGAGTGTGTGTGTTTGTGTGTTATTAATTGTGCTCTTAATTACCATGGATTTATTGTTTGATGTTTGTACATCAATTGTGTGTGTGTGTGTGCTTGCATACATGTGTGTGTGTGTGCTTGCATACATGTGTGTGTGTGTGTGTGTGTGTGTGTGTATCGAACACATGCCAGTATGGAACATAGGCATTAAGTGAAAATGAATGTATACATACTTACACACATGCACACATTTATATATACATATATACAAATCTATTTGCTTTTCAAAATAATGATGATAATAATAATAATAATAGATAACTGGCAGTAACTGGCAGTGCATATATATAGTCTGGCATTCCACAGATAAACAGCTTCAAGGTTTCTTTGACCTACCAGCCAGCCAGCTGGGCCACCAGTCGACCAGCCAGCCAGCTGGGTCGCCAGTCGACCAGCCTGCCTGCCATTTATTATGACGTCAATGACTTTTCTTTAAAAAAATAGTTGTGAAGTGGAGGGGTTAGATGAAAAGAAAGACAGAAAGAAAGGAGAATAAATGGCTGACACACCATGTTATGGTTGGTACTGTCACCACCACCATTGTTATCAGAACCATTTCTACTGTTATCATAACTGCTACCACCCCCACTTCTGTTGCTGTCATTACTACCTTTATGATTAAGATCACTACCGCCACTATAACCAATACTAACAACACCACTTCAGTCACCACCACTACCATCACCCTATCTCCAGTGGTTATTTTCTCTCCATAAATAGCATTCTTATATTCAATGAACTACCAAAAAGCTTTCCCTTTACTGTTTGGCGGACACAGGAATTTTAACCCTTTCGTTGCCATAGAAGGGTTTGCCGAAAAGTTCCTGGCTTTGGGTAAAAGAAAATACAGGAGGATCAGTTAATTATGATTTTATTCAACATATTTTATTCCCCTCTCAGATTCACATGCTTATTGCAGCAGTCCTTCAGTTTTTCTAAGCCCTGTAAAAGAACTCGGAATGTCAGGCCTCCTACCTGGCCTTTCGCGATACTTTTAAAGACAGGAATTATTTAACATCCCCTCACACATGTGTGTGTGTACATACATTGCTGAAAAGTTCCTGGCTTTGGGTAAAAGAAAATACAGGAGGACCAGTTAATTATGATTTTATTCAACATATTTCCTCCACAGATTCATACATTTACTGCAGCAGTCTCTCAGTTTTTCTAAGCCCTGTGAAAAAACTTGGAATGTTAGGCCTCCAACCAGGCCTTTTGGGATGCCCTTAAAGACAGGGACTACTCAATATCCCCTCATGTGTGTACACATACACACACACACACACACACACACACACACACACACAAGGGGGTGTCGAAAAGTTCCTGGCTTTGGGTAAAAGAAAATACAGGAGGACCAGTTAATTATGATTTTATTCAACATATTTCCTCCACAGATTCATACATTTACTGCAGCAGTCCTTCAGTTTTTCTAAGCCCTGTGACAAAACTTGGAATGTTAGGCCTCCAACCAGGCCTTTTGGGATACCCTAAAAGACAGGGACTACTCAATATCCCCTCATGTGTGTACACACACACACACACACACACAAGGGGGTGTCGAAAAGTTCCTGGCTTTGAGTAAAAGAAAATACAGGAGGATCAGTTAATAATGATTTTATCTAACATATTTCCCTCTCAAGTTCACACATTTATTGCAGTGGTCCTTCAGTTTTACTAAGCCCTGTAAAAGAATTCAGAAGGTTGGGCCTCCAACCAGGCCTTTCACAATACCCTTAAAGTCAAGAACTTTTCAGTACCCCTT
>NC_068992.1:40557640-40560759 GCF_001194135.2 Octopus bimaculoides | reverse complement strand
CTGTAGAAGGATCTCTATGGCTACTCACATCTTGTCTTCATGCCTCTTCCCCCCTCTTCTCCATCAACTCCCTCAGACTACCCGACCACGTCATCTTTTATTTTTTTTTTCTATTCTAGGCACAAGGACCAAAATTTTGGGGGAGGGGGGCCAGTTGATTAGATTGAAACCAGTACGCATCTGGTACTTAATTTATCGACCCCAAAAGGATGAAAGGCAGAGTGGACCTCGGCAGAATTTGAACTCAGAACATAAAGACAGACAAAATACTGCTAAGCATTTCATGCGGCGTGCTAACGATTCTGTCAGCTCGCTACTTTTTATCCCTACTGCCCTGGCAACTGTATGGTCTTTGCTACCCTTTTTGTTTGCTCCCTACACTCTTCTGCATCCCTCTATCTTCCTCAACTCATAATTCTTGTTTCATCCATCTTTCTGCCCTACCCATTTTCACAGTATACTTCGCCACCCCTCATTCATCTTCCCATACCAATCTTACAAACCACCCACCCACTTCTACTCAGCTTGTATCTTGTGTGTGTGCGTGAGGTGGGGGGCATCTGGGTACCTCATCGATCGCCATTATGTACCTCCTGCAGCTCCTGCTGACCATTTCTCTTTCTCTCTCCCCTTTTCCCTTACAAGATGTGAGTAGCCATACAGACCCTTCTACAGGTACCTGCTCTGCCTTCCACCCTTGGCATGAAGCTGACCCCTTCAACCCCCCTCTCCCACATGGTTTCACAGTCCTGTGAACAGCATGGCAACCTCAGTGGCACAAGTGCCATGAGAAGAGCACCCAATCCATTCTGTAGAATGGTTGGCATTAGTAACGGCATCCTACCATGCCATGGCAGACACTGGAGCTGGATGTAGCCCTTGGAAACAACCCATGGCAGGATGGAACATGGGCATTGAACCATGATGATGATGAAGATTTTGTCTTTTACTTTTCTCAGTCTGCAAACTTGCTGGGGCACTGCCTTGAATTTTTAGTCGAAGGAATCAACCTCAGTCCTCTTTTTTTTTTAGCCTGGCACTTATTCCTTCATTCTGTTTTGCTGAACCGCTAAGTTACAGGGATGTAAACACACCTGCACCAGTTACCTCGCAGTTGTGGGAGGACAAACACAAACACAAAGACACAACCACACACACACACACACACACAAGCATACAAAAGAAAAGAAATGGAGAAATAATAAACTGAGAAGTTGATCATTGGTATTAAAAGGTCATAGTTTAATTGTAGTTCAGAACCATTTATTGTATATCTCATAGCTAGGACTATACATAGTGAGGTAATACACCAGTAGTGCCTATGGATACATTTATCCCTTAGACGGTTGCATAACCTCTAACTCATATTTTTCTTGTATAGGTGTAAGAGTGGCTGTGTGGTAAGTTGCTTGCTTACAAACCACATGGTTCTGGGTTCAGTCCCACTGCGTGGCACCTTGGGCAAGTGTCTTCTACTATAGCCTTGGGCTGACCAAACCCTTGAGAGTGGATTTGGTAGACGGAAACTGAAAGAAGCCTGTCGTATATATATATATATATATATATATATATGTGTGTGTATATGTTTGTGTGTCTGTGTTTGTCCCCCCAGCATCGCTTGACAATCGATGCTGGTGTGTTTAAGTCCCTGTAACTTAGCGGTTCAGCAAAAGAGACTGATAGAATAAGTACTAGGCTTACAAAGAATAAGTCCTGGGGTTGATTTGCTCGACTAAAGGCAGTGCTCCAGCATGGCCACAGTAAAATGACTGAAGCAAGTAAAAGAGTATATGACAAGCTTCTTTCAGTTTCCATCTGCCAAATCCACTCTCAAGGCTTTGGTCAATAGAAGACACTTTACCAAGGTTCCACTCAGTGGAACTGAACCCAGTATCATGTGGTTGGGAAACAAGTTTCTTACCACACAGCCATGCCTGTGCCCAAAACTAATGAGCCCAGGTCTCATAGATATTCCTTGGTTTCAACTACGTAAATTTGTGTGAACTATTCCCATCCTGTACTGGAATGGAAGAAATGTTTGTGAAGTAAATAACATTATTCTCAGAAAATAGTAAACTAGGAGAATCTTGGATAGTTTCCAGAATAGTTAATTCTGTAGTGAAATGGCTTTACTGAAGAATTTGGTATTCATGCAGAAAACTAGGTGAAGCTTTCAGATTGGTAAGGCTGAAAATATTACTGCTTTCATTTTTAGACATACACATATATAAGACATGTATAGTTATATATAAATAAAAATGTGTGTGCATATGTGTGTGTATGTACATATATATATATATATATATATATATATAAATATGCAACCATACACACACTCAGATACACAATGTAATTGTATTGCGTATTTGTAATGTTAATATATATTTGCAACAAATAAGCAACATTTATCTACCAATGTGTTGTTGGGAATTCATTTTTGCTATTTGGTATTAGCATATATATACATATATATATGTGTGTGTATGTATGTATGTATGTATATATGCATATATATATAATATATAAATATATGCACATATACATACATATATGTACATACCTACACATATGCATATATGGGTACAGGACATTAAAAAAACGTAGACACAATGAGAAACGAAAGCATAAGAACAAAAATATAGAAAACAAACTTATTTTCAAACAATGAAAAAAAAACAGAGAACCAAGACATGCAACATAAAGAACATTCCCTTCATCAGTTGTCCCCTGTTTTATCTACTCTGCGTTTTTGTTTTTTATGTTCTCATTTCTCATTCTTATTTCTTTATTGCCTACAAGGGGCCAAACATAGACGGGACAAACAAAGGGATTAAGTCGATTACATCGAACCCCAGTGCGTAACTGGTACTTAATTTATCAATCTCGAAAGGATGAAAGTCGACTTCAGCAGAATTTGAACTCAGAACATAACGGCAGACGAAATACCGCTTAGCATTTTGCCCGGCATACTAACGTTTCTGTCAGCTCGCCGCCTTTCTCATTCTGTCTACGTTTTTTTTTATGTCCTGTACCTATACATGGATGTATATATACATATATATGTAGGTATGTACATATATGTATGTATATATGCATATATACATACATATATGTACATA
>NC_068992.1:40551686-40556984 GCF_001194135.2 Octopus bimaculoides | reverse complement strand
TCTCTCTCTCTCTCTCTCTCTCTCTCTCTCTCTCTCTCTCTCTCTCTATCAAAATTTAAAGTAAATAGAAAATGGAGATCACGTTACACACCTTCCATTCTCCATTTCCTGCTTAATTTAAACTTAATACCTGATAAACTAATGTTTATCTTTGTCATTTCCTCTATTCATTGAGCATAATATGCTTGCATATGTATGCCCAGGGTTAACATAGGTAATTATACTGGTAGAAAAAACATATACTTTTATCCATTAGATGATTATTCCAACTTCTAACTCCACTAACTTTCATCATCATCATCATCGTTTAATATCTGCTTTCCAGACAGTTTGACTGAGGGCTGGCAACCCAGAACGCTGCACCAGACTCTCTATATATAGGCGCAGGTGTGGCTGTGTGGTAAGAAGCTTGCATACCAGTCACATGGTTCCAGGTTCAATCCCACTGCATGACACTTTGGGCAAGTGTCTTCTACTACAGTCTCAGGCTGACCAAAGCCTTGTGAGTGGATTTGGTAGATGGAAACTGAAAAGAAGCCTGTTGTGTATATATCTATATATATATATATATATCTATCTATATTTATGTGTGTGTCTTTGTGTCTGTGTTTATCCTCACCACCATCACCTGACAACCGATGTTGGTGTATTTATGTCCCTGTAACTTAGCAGTTTGGCAAAAGAGACCAATAGAATAAGTACCAGGCTTACAAAGAATAAGTCCTGGGGTCGATTTCTTCAACTAAAATAGGCGTTGCTCTAACATGGCTGCAGTCAAATAAAAGAATAAAAGTATATATATATATATATATATATATATATATATATATATATATATATATATATATATAAAGAGAAAAACAATTAGTTTTAAATCTGTGAGTGAGAAATATATACTAACAGTACTGTGCAGTAAAGTCTATTTGTCAACACAATGTGGAAGACCTACATAGGATGATGTTACTACTTTTTATCCCCAGAAAAACATCTTTTCCAGCTGACCACTGTCACTATATATTTCTCACTCAGTGATTTAAAACTTGTTTTTCTCTTTACGAGATCAGCAACTGTGTATCACTTTAAAATTATATACTGTGAGCAAGGTTGAGTGGCTGCCATCTCTAGCCGGCGACTGTACTGTACCGAGGAAGGGAAGTAACCCAGAAACCATTGGTTAGTAGGTATTGCTACAGCTAGAAAGGGAGCAATAAACTCCCTTGCTCACAGTATATGGACACAGACCATGCGTCGGTAGTGTAGCGGTAGCTAGATAGTTGAATGATCTCCGTTGCAAGAAAGATCATAAAGTAACCTCCCTTTTCTAAGCTTCTTGCATCATCATTGTCACTAAATGTGATTCTTAATTGTTCAAGAAGCTTGGCATTTCTCTTGGAAGTTTCTAGAATGTCTGGCCTTCTATTAATATTTATTTCTTTATTGCCCACAGGAGGCTAAACATAGAGGGGATAAACAAGGACAGACAAAGGGATTAAGTCAATTACATCGACCCCAGTGCATAACTGGTACTTAATTTATCGACCCCGAAAGGATGAAAGGCAAAGTCCACCTCAGCAGAATTTGAACTCAGAATGTAAAGACAGACAAAATACTGCTAAGCACTTCACCCGGCATGCTAACGATTCTACCAGCTCGCCTTGTATTAATAAAAACACCTTGCTAACCCAGCTCTTCGCTTCTTAGTCAATTAGACTTAAAACCATTCACATCATTGCTATGTCCATCTATTTCTCTACACCACATGACTGAAAACCACCACTTAGCTGTTATTTCTACATTTTCTATCTCTGAACTTTGTTGCATAGATCACTTCATTCAACTAGCTTCTACATTTTGATTCCATGTATCATCATCGATGAAAGAAATAAAATATATTTTTATGTTGTAAATATATAAGTCTTGAATTTATTCTTTCATCTCTTTATGAACTTTTGTAATAACATACATGCAGTCACATCAACACCTTGTACTGACTATATATTTATTCCACAACAGTAGCCAGCTGGAGAGGATGTTTGCCTAGGGCTAAAAAGTAGTAACATTGTCCTATGTAGGACTGGCACATTGTATTAGCAAATAGACTTTACTATATATATATATATATATATAATTGTGTGCATATGGGTATGTGCATGTGTGTGTGTGTGTGTGCGCATGTGTGCAGATATGTATATGTGTACATGTATGGTTGCATATATGTGCATATATAGGTGTATGTGTTGCTTGCAAGTGTGAGTGAGCATATGCATATAGGCACATGTACATGGATGTGTGTGTGCGCATGTTTATGTATGTACGTGCGCACATATGCGATTTCTATGAGCATTTTTACTATTTTACTTTCTTCCCTTCGGTTTCCGCCCCGATATCCGAAACTCGGAGTTTTATTATGACAACCAAATAATTGTCACGTATTATATTACAGATAAATTCCTCTATTTACATAATGTCGAAGTCTCATTCATTCTTTTGTCGTCATACTTTTACTATTAATATATATATGTGTGTGGGTGTGTATGTATGTATATATATATATATATATATATATATATATATATATATATCATCATCGTTAGCCACATTTTAACATCTACATTTCTTGAGTCAAATAAGAGTATCTTGGAGCCAAATTTTATATGGCAGATGCCCTTCCTGTCAGCAAATCCCACCTGCTGCTTCCAAGTAAGACAATAATTTCCAAGTGCATCAAACAACAAACAGACCAGACATGTTTTTGCAGTTACCTGGAAACAAATGGCATCAAAACGAGACTCTTGTTAACAGAGATTGCTCATCATGTCAAGAAGCATGAAAACGGTACTATTACAGAATCTATTGTTTATGAACCAGTGAGCATAAAAGATTAGTGTAGACAAGGGGAAATACAAAATCACTCACAGACATACACATAAACATGCATGTATATATGTATATACAGGGTGTTTCAAGAGTCACTGATGGGGTTCAGTTTTTAATAACTTCCTCAAAAATTCCTTCTTCAGACATCACTAGGAATTGATCAAGCCACTGCTATAATCGGTTGCAAAACCGATTATAGCAGTGACTCGATCAATTCCTTGCGATATCTGAAGAAGGAATTTTTATATTTCCAAATATTATATCAGACTATGAATAATTAATTTATAACAGTTATTATAGTCCACTCTGCATTGTTGTGCCATTCAAGACATATTTCACAAACATTACACAATGCTTCCAGCAAACCACAATACTCTCCTAACTTCTGTAACTTTACAAATAAATGCATGAAATTTTGATACAATATAAAGGACATAATGGAAATTAATATGCATAAGTCAAGGCCAGTTGATGTTGCTGTAGTGGGAGATTATCCTCTCTCCAAAGCATTGCCATAGCAACTGCAGTGTTTCTCTTGCAATATGAGCAGTTACCCCTTCTTGCTGGAACTATATGTGAGGTCTACTTTGAATGGCCTTCACGTTCCCCAGACTTGACTAGCCTGGATTTTTTCTTGGAGGGATTCCTGAAAGAGAGGGTTTATGTTAAGAAACTGGAGACCCTGGTGCAACTGAAGGAGAACATCAATAGAGAAATCAGAGAAGTGGGGTCTGAAACTCTTGAGGGTATTATGGTGCAAGTTTTGGAAAGAGCACGGGAGAGCGAAGCTGAAAATGGCTGCCATATATGCGATATCATTTTTCATATGTGATGTAGTGATGTTGGAAAATTTGACTTGTGCATATTAATTTCCATTATGTCCTTTATATTGTATCAAAATTTCATGCATTTATTTGGAAAGTTAAGGAAGTTATTCAAAATTGAAACCCATCAGTGACTTTTGGGACATTCAGTGTGTCTCTCTCTATATATATACATACAGACACACACACACACACACATATATATTCAATACACCCTTCCATCAGCTTTCTGGAATGCTAGCCATCATTCCCTCTCTTCCAGGTCATTCATTATTGGTATGCATCACTTTGTAACATTTATCTCTTGTATCTTCTACTCGCTCTGTGTATGTGTGTGGGGAGATCTTCATATATATGTGTGGGTGTATTCATATGTCTTTTACTTGTTTCAGTCATTAGACTATGGCCATGCTGGAGCACTGCCTTCAAGAATTTTTAGTTGAATGAACCAACCCCTGTACTTAGGTTTCTTTTTATTAAAGTCTGGTACTTTTTCTATCGAGTAGTGGACTTATGGGAGCAACAGACTCGTGGTCAAGAGATCACTGGTTCAAATCTCAGAACGGGCGATGTGTGTGTTTATGAGCGAAACACTTAAAGCGTCACATGACTCTGGCAGAAGGAAATGGCGGAACTTCTGCTACAACTTTCTCTCGCTCTTTCCTCCTGCATCTAGCAGCTTACCTGCGACGGACCAGTGTCCCGTCCAGGTTGGGAACTTATACACCAATGAAACCAGGAAACCGGCCCTTATGAGCCAGGGATGGTTCGAGAAGAAACAAACAACAACAACAACTTATTCTATCAGTTCTTTTGCTAAACTGCTAAGTTACAGACACACACCCACACACACATATACGACAGGCTTCTTTCAGTTTCCACTGAAATAGAAGAATATACACATACATAGATACATACACACATACACACACATACATACATACATACATAGGTAGATATATATATACAGAGATGTACATTGCAGACTCTCCTATCTTAGATGACAGATGAGAGTTCCGAAAGTTCTTGCTAAACATCCTGTGCAGATGATGATGATGATGATCAAAAGTATTTGCTGCACATTAGTTCACTCAGTCTGTCAAACTGACGTTTCCTGAACAGTAGCATTGTGTGTCACATGTCAGATGTCAAAATGACTGCAGAGCGACATAAACTGAAGTACAGTTCTATATTTAAGAGATGGGGAATTATGTACATTATTTTCATTTGTCCTCATCTTGTTGTTAACGGATATTTGTCCTCATCTTGTTTGTTAACACAACGTTTCGGCTGATATACCCTCCAGCCTTCATCAGGTGTTTTGGGGAAATTTCGAACCTGAGCTCTTATTCCTAAGGTATTTTTCGATGTTGTTGTTGTTGTTATTATTATTATTATTATTATTAATATAGAAAGGATTGAGGTAACTCCTCCCGAAGATATAGAGTCAAAATTAAAAGAAGAGTGCCATTTGTTATCTGGTGAACGATATTTCGACATCTCGTGTGTCTTCAACTGGTTCAAAAAATAAATTTGTCAATCTACTTCATTTTGGTTAATATAGAAAGGATTGAGGTAACTCCTCCCGAAGATATAT
>NC_068992.1:40549357-40551150 GCF_001194135.2 Octopus bimaculoides | reverse complement strand
CTCTTATTCCTAAGGTATTTTTCGATGTTGTTGTTGTTGTTATTATTATTATTATTATTATTAATATAGAAAGGATTGAGGTAACTCCTCCCGAAGATATAGAGTCAAAATTAAAAGAAGAGTGCCATTTGTTATCTGGTGAACGATATTTCGACATCTCGTGTGTCTTCAACTGGTTCAAAAAATAAATTTGTCAATCTACTTCATTTTGGTTAATATAGAAAGGATTGAGGTAACTCCTCCCGAAGATATATGGTGTAGTGGTTAAGAGTGCGGGCTACTAAATCCAAGATTCTGAGTGCGATTCCAGGCAATGACCTGAATAATAATAATAATAATAATAATAATAATAGTAATAATGATAATAATAACAACATCGAAAAATACAAGTGTTTGTGCTTGAGCACTCAACACATCACCCAATCTGGGAACTGAAACCATTATCTTGCAACCACAAACACAATACCCTAACTTTTGGGCCCTGCTCTCAGTCAAGTCTTGTGAATGGATTCATCATCATCATCGTCACCATCGTTTAACATCCATCTTCCTTGCCTGCATGGGTAGGACAGTTGACAGGAGCCGGCCAAGTAGAAAATCTGCCTGGCCGGCTCCTGTCAACTGCTTGATTTATTTTTTCAGCGTACAATTTTCATCATCCCACTACCAGCTATGACATCACCCCTTCCTTCCTTATTCATCTATCACTCCTTCCTTTCTCATTCATAGACACAAGAGTATTATTATAGTAAATTATCTCGGTAACCATGAGAGCTATGGAAAAATACAAAGCCCAGCAACACCACTGGAGCATTTTACACATCTGTGTAATTTTTAGTGCAATTCCACCCAGCCATTTGACCATGAATCCCAAGACAAGAAAGAATCGCCCATGTCAAATTTATATGTATAGATTCTATATATATATATGTGTGTGTGTGTGTGTGAGTTAGTTGAAAGAATCTAGAGTTGAATTGGGAAGAAAAATGCTCTTTGTTATTTTGAATTTATGTGTGTGTGTGTGTGTGTGTGTGTGTGTGTGTGCCTGCATGATGGTTGTAAATGAGTGTCATTGTTATACTAGCAGTGTCATTTGTTTTTGGTTTTCTATGCAAGAAAAGTGTGTCTGGCCTTAGGGGAATATCACATTACTTAGAAACAGATGAGGGTTGGTGACAGGAAGAACATCCAGCCATAGAAACTCTACTTCAACAAGTTCTGTCCGACCCATGCGAACTTGGGAAAATAGACATGAAAATATGATCACAATATACTCGTGTGTACATGTAGTTTTGATATACTGATCTGTAAAACAAAAGGTGGGTTTATTATGATTGGCATAAAGTCCTCCTTGATCTTTGTTGACTTGGAATTAATCAGTGACTGAAAGGAGATGTTGTACCATTGTGTGACCTGTTAAAAATAGCATCTAAATTTCCCTCAAATTACTCTTTTAACCCTTTCGTTACTGTATTTATTTTGAGATGCTCTCTAATTCTTTCAATTAATTTTAAATATAACAAAGAATTTAGTAAAATAACTTAGTTATCATTAAGCTAGTGTTAGGAACATAAATTGTGACTAAGGTTTGATGGAAGACTTTAATTCAAAACTTTTGGAAACAAGGCATTTGTACTCAGAGCCAGAGCTGGTTTCTGCCAGGCTGGTAACGAAAGGGTTAAAATGGGAAGGAACACAGACCCTGTTTAAGTTTTGTTTGTCTTTTGTCCCCTACTCAATTCCAAAACAGGAAAATAAAACCAAACCAATAAAGACAGATTCAAATCATGTTC
>NC_068992.1:40547862-40549209 GCF_001194135.2 Octopus bimaculoides | reverse complement strand
TCCCCCCCTCCCTCCCATATGCAAAGAATTCCTTCTTTATTAGTTTCTCAACTTGTTTCAGGTTGTCAACAGCATTCCTTCTTGAAGTGGACATTTCAATAATACTTTAGTGACCTCTTTGGATTTCACGTGACCTCCTCTCCTATCCTTTGTGCTTGATATAAATGTTAAGACACACACACACACACACGCACTCAGCAAATGAAGGGACTTCTGGGCTGAAAACAAAAGCTTGATCTTCCTCAGTTCACAGCCGTACCTACTGTCAAACTTATGGATAATGCAGTCTTGGTTGTGTTGCGTCTCAAAAGAGAATAAGTGGTGGTAGTCCCATTTGGAATACTTTTGGCTGTTGGTCTACTTGATTATGAGCAAAACATGCCAATGAAGGGGACTCAATGTTATCTCCTATCTTAATGGAAATAGCAGCTGGACCAGGAATTGAAATCACTATCTTATGATCATGAATCCAGCACCCTAACCACTGAGCCATGCACTTCTATTTTGCAGAGTGTGCTAGGTGCTTTCTATGTGGCACCAGCATCAGCAGCAGTGGGGTCACCAGATAACTTGGAGGACAAGGCCCCTCAGCTGGGGAAGAGGTGTTAGAGTTAGGGTTAGTATGGAGGGTCAGAAAGGTTTCTTGCATTAGGAGAGAGACATGGCTTCTTCAGATGGAAAAGAGGCCTGGAATTTTGGGGGAGTGGGCCAGTCAATTCGATTGACCCCAGTATACAACTGGTACTTAACTTATTGATCTCAAAAAGATGAAAGGCAGAATCTGACCTTGGCGGAATTTGAACTCAGAATGTAAAGACAGACAAAACACCGCCAAGCATTTTGCTCGGTGTGTAAACATCTCTGCCAGCTCACCGCCTTAGAAGACTATTTTGTCCCTTAGCTAATGGAAATAGCAGCCAAATTTCCTTCAAATTACACTCTCCTGTTTTAAAAAGAACAAGGGATGGTTTTATTGAATAATGTACACTAAAGTACACAGTGCCTACAGGAAAGAGAAAGAAACTAAACAAGGTTGTTATGTCTGGAATGTTATTCACCAAAGATCTGTCCGATCAGGATTGACCTACACCTAAACAACTACATCCTCTCCCTCTCTCATTATACACTTGGTCAGCCCTTTTCATTGTCCCTCTTATTATATTGCTGCCTCTTCCTCCTCTCCCTCCTCAAAGCTGTTTAATCTCTTTGTTTCTTCTTACTTGAAGCACTTATCCTCCTCCTCCTCCTCCTCCTCCTCCTCCTCCTCCTCTTTCCAAGTGATATTTTCCTCTTTGCTATTCTACGTTCCGCTTGTTACATTAGTGTTGATGTATATATATATATATA
>NC_068992.1:40546925-40547616 GCF_001194135.2 Octopus bimaculoides | reverse complement strand
GTCACTGATTGCATTCAAGCTGCAAATCGTGACAAACCGTCTTTATTTGCACTCGGAGTAGTTTTGCAAGGGTTCAAGTAAACATGTATGTGTACATGCACACACACATACATGAGTATAATGTTTGTTTTCATGTAAAGTTATACATAAAAACAGTTGAAGATTGAACTGAAAGATCATTCGATATTTTTGTAGCTGAGTACCGTATTTATGAGTGAGAATTTACAAAAAAACAAAAGACAGATGGGTGTGTAAACAAGAAACAGATGTATTAGTTTAACGCTCAGGAAGTGAGAAAGTCTTTTATGTTTTGAGCCTTTGCTCTTCAACAGGAAGGAACACAAATAAATAGGGAGAGAAAATAAAAAAGGATTTAGTGGCTAGCGATCTATCATGGATCTATCATAGATATAGATATATCTAAGTGAGAAAGTCTTTTACGTTTCGAGCCTACGCTCTTCGACAGAAAGGAACACAGAAATAAGCAGGGAGAGAAAAAAAAAAAGGTTTAGTGGCTAGTGATCTCAAGGTAAAGGTTAATAGTGACTTTGAAGTATTGGCTTACTAACTGTCATCAGATAGCTCACAAGCTAAAACTTTGAAGTCACTGCCCACCTTTCCCTTGTAAAAATTAATAACTATATAAGTCACGTTTCCAAGAAAGATCTGCATGCATGCGTGCATCAGCCTA
>NC_068992.1:40542936-40544607 GCF_001194135.2 Octopus bimaculoides | reverse complement strand
ACGTAAAAGCACCCACTACACTCTCTGAGTGGTTGGCGTTAGGAAGGGCATCCAGCTGTAGAAACTCTGCCAAATTAGACTGGAGCCTGGTGTTGCCATCCGGTTTCACCAGTCCTCAGTCAAATTGTCCAACCCATGCTAACATGGAAAGCGGACGTTAAACGATGATGATGATGATGATGATATATATATATGTGTGTGTGTATATATATATATATATATATATATATATATATGAATGCAGAAGACGTGCAAAGGCTGGATAGGAATAAAGCTAGTATGCTCCACTGGATGTGCAATGTCTGTATGTATGTGCAACAGAGAGAACTGCTCTGATTTGGTAATGTGATGTGAATGGATGTAGACAGCTATATGCAGATGTGCTGATTACTTAAAGGGGACGTGTGGAAGAGGGAAACCCAGGAAGACGGGACGAAGCGCTGAAGGATGATCTCAAGACACCAAGCCTTATGAAGGAGATGACAAAAGACCAAAATATCTGGTAGCTTGTTGTACTCAAGAATTTGTACTGGGGCTGGTGCCACATGAAAAGCACTGATATTGGTGTCACATTGCAAGCACCTAGTACACTCTGTGGAGTGGTTGGCTTTAGGAAGGGCATCCAGCCATAGAAACCATACCAAAACAGACAATGGAGCATGTTGTGGCCCTTGGCCTCACCAGCTATGGGTCAAACCGTCCAACCCATGCCAGCATGGAAGACAGACGTTAAATGATGATGATGATGTTGACGATGATATATATAACACCCTTTTTTCTCAGTTGCCAACTATCAAATTTCTTTGCAAGGTAACGGTTGACTTAGTGTGTGTGTGTGTTTCTATGTACACTCACAACCAATTGGTTAGTCTTAGGGCTAATTTAGTATGTGACTCATCAGTGCATTCAATAACAACAAAGAATTTTTGCAAATATTATTATTGTTATTATTATTATTATTATTATTATTATTATTATTATTATTATCATCATCGTCATCATCATTATTATTATCATTATCATTATCATTATTATTATTATTATTATTATTATTATTATTATTATCGTTAAGGTAGTGAGCTGGCAGAACTGTTAGCACACTGGATGAAATGCTTCATGGTATTTTGCCTGTCACTACATTCTGAGTTCAAATTCCGCCAAGGTCAACTTTGCCCTTCATCCTTTATGTCGGATGTATGTGGTGCCTTGTAATGCTATTTTCTGTATGTTATATACATTTGTAAGTCCTGGTGTTTTGGTTATGTATTTGTCTGAATATTTTATACTCATACTCAATGCACCTATAGGGATTGTTTCTGTTTCTATGTTCCACATTCAGGTTACGTCTTTTTCCAGATATTATTATTATTATTATTATTATTATTATTATTGTAATTGTTCAACATCTAATAGTCAGAGGCAAATTTCTACTGCCTCACCTGCTACACCTCCATGTTGCTTGGTGTGTGCAACATCGCCTGTTCTTTTCTGCTGTTGGGTGTGTGCAAACTCTTTCCGGTATTGTATTGTGTCAGTTGTTTTTCTTTTGAGGTGTGCTGCAGTCTCTTGTTGTATTATTGTTACTATTATTATTATTATTATTATTATTATTATTATTATTATTATTATTATTATTATTATTATTATTATTATTATTATTATTATTATTTT
>NC_068992.1:40539953-40541577 GCF_001194135.2 Octopus bimaculoides | reverse complement strand
CGGCCTCCTTCTTTTCTTGGCAGATAAAGACGTTCTATATCTGCCTTAGTGTGGTGCATTCTATGCATTGTCAACAGTTTTCTTATTTTTCTGTCAACATTACATATTTCAGTAATTATTATTTTTATTATTATTATTATTATTATTATTATTATTATTATTATTATTATTATTATTATTATTATTATTATTATTATTATTATATGTTTGACTTTTGCTTTACATTTGTACAAGTTGGCTCCAAGTCTCACCCAGAGACCTCAAGAGAGAACAAGTTAGACGTTCATCTTGGTGTTTTGCCTAGGGTATCATGTTTTAGGTTTTGTACATAGTGTTGTTCTAGAGAATGTTTAAGAGACCATAAGAAAATTATAAGTTTGTTTTAAAATTTGCGTTCACATAGACAGTATTTTACGTAGAATATGGGCAGTTTCCATGAGCACTATCTTTTGAATTTCTGCCATATTGGGGTTTCCTGGTGGCTGAGCTAGGTCACAATCAGCCCCTTTTGCTATCATTCTTCTTATTGTTATTATTATTGGATGTTTTCTCAGTTTAAATTTGCTTTTGTCTCTAAGCTTGTTCTTTTCACATAAAGTACATCTTCGAAAGTGACATAATCTAGACGTTTGCCAAAAAACTTGCCGTTGGAATGCAGTCTCTGACGTTCATGAATTAGTTACATGTTCCATACACACATACGCATGTGTACATATGTATGTATGTATATGTATATATAAGTTTGTGTGATGTGAGAAGCATAAGCTCACTGTATTCTTGAGCCTGAGGCACTCCTTTCACATTGCTCTAGTCTACAGAACTGGCTGATTGCTGGTGCATCCTCCTCTACCCCCTCTCTCCATCTCCCCATCATCCCTGTCTCCTCTTCCTCCTCCCCCCTCTCTTTCGCTGTCACATCTTCAATGTTCTGCTTGACCAAAAGCAAAGCTGACTGAGAGGGTATCTGTGGCTGCTCATGGCCACATAGCCACCCAAAACAATTAACACAAACCTGTTAATTGCTATGAAGAGTTATATTTGCTTGTGATTGGCAAATGTGCTGCTGGAAATATATGTGAGTTTAAATATTCATATGTCTGAAGTGTTTGGCGTTAGGAAGGGCGTTCAGCCATAAAAACCTTGCCAAAAACAGACAGCAGTGGAACTTGTTATGGGCTTACCAGCTCCTGTCAAACTGTCCAACCCATGCCAGCATGGAAGACAGATGTTAAATGATGATGATGATGATGATGATTTTTACATGTGTGTGTTTGTTTGTGTGTCCATCTCTCATTCTTCCCTCTACTGTTCTTCGCCTCTACCTGTCACTACTATCTCTATCTCTTGTTACTCGTCCTTCGCCTCTCACCGTTACTACTACTATCTCTCTCTCTCTCTCTCTCTCTCTCTCTACCTCTCGTTGCTCACTTTTATTCTACTTCCTCCCCTTCTTTTCCCTCTGCTACTCTTTCTCTTCATACAGCCTTGGTCACGTGTGTCCGGCTGCTATTTCTTTTCGTTCTTGGAATCCCCAAGCTCGCACGTACTTCTTTGCCCCTCCTGTACGTGCTTATACATACACACTTCACGTCTGGCTGTACAGCCTTTTTGCTTATTTGTTTAT
>NC_068992.1:40536946-40539087 GCF_001194135.2 Octopus bimaculoides | reverse complement strand
CACACACACACACACACACACACACACACACACACACACACACACACACACACACACACACACACTTCTCTCTCTATTTATATTTGTGTGTGAGTGTGTGTGTGTACATTTACAAATACACAGACGTGTATACATTCATTTGAAGGTTGATGTTTCATTCCTTTTGTCACTAGAAGAATCACACTGAGAACATGAGTCATCCTCTTTGATCAAATGTATATATAGGTACCAGAGTGGGTGTGTGGTAAGTAGCTTGCTTACCAGCCACATGGTTCTGGGTTCAGTCCCACTGCATGGCACTTTGAGCAAATGTCTTCTACTATAGCCTCGGGCCGACCAAAGCCTTGTGAGTGGATTTGATAGACAGAGACTGAAAGAAGCCTGTCGTATACATATATATATATATGTGTGTGTGTGTGTGTATGTTTGTGTGTCTGTTTGTCCCCCCAACATCGCTTGATAACTGATGCTGGTGTGTTTACGTACCCGTAACTTAGCGGTTTGGCAAAAGACACCGATAGAATAAGTACTAGGCTTGCAAAGAATAAGTCCTGGTGTCGATTTGCTCAACTAAAGGCAGTGCTCCAGCATGGCTGTAGTCAAATGACTGAAACAATTTAAAAAAAGAATATACATGTCTGTCTGTCTCTGTCTGTACACACACACACACACACACACACATGGGTGCAAGAGATGTTTGAGGACATTTTTTGAAAATTTGATGAAATATTTCTAATAAAGCAAAACCAAATTTATTTTAATAAAACTTTGAGCACATCTCGATAAACTCTTTACAAGATTATTCTTTGACTCCACCTTCAGCTTCAATGACTTCATCAATATGGGACAGGAACCATTGTCATGCCTGCACTAAATGGTCCTTATTCATTTCGGACATCTGTTGGGCACTGGCAGCCTTCAGTGAAGCTACAGTATTGTGAGGGTGTCAGTGAGCTCTCTTTCAGCAATGTTCCGAATGTAGTAGCCCAGAAGTTACATGATCATAAAGTTATCTGACATCGATTCTTGGGTTACATAGGTTTTGTAAGAAGGTGTTGAGATTAGTTGGAGCATATATAGCCTTCCACTGTGTTTTTCATTCAACCAGGGTTTAACAATTATCTCCAGCACCTCGAAGTAGACCCTGCAGAAAGATGTGGGGAAGTAGAATAACATCCTCATTGCTCACCATTCCTAAAACCACTGCAGTTGTTAGAAACATAGTGTGCATCACTCTGGAGACATCCAAAGGATCTGTACATAACCATTTGTTGTTTCTCTTGTTAGATTTTTGATCTTGGTTTTAAAATTGTCTCATCAAGGAAGACACAAAGCACGCCATGTTCATGAGGCTTTTTAATTTTGTTAAGTAAAAGCACAACAAGGGTGTAATTGTAGTAAGGATTGTTTCCCAGCATAACATGGCAGTCCTGGTTTAGGACGAATGATGCTGTAATTTAGCCCCAGGAGACATTGTTTCCAGCTGGCTATGCAACATGATCTGTGTCCTTACATTTTCGAACATGTTATGTTGGCAAACAATCTTTACTATAAAGTACTGTTGCTGAATATATCTCGTTGTGAGATTTAAAAAATAGTAATTTTCTAAGCGCCTAATTGTCTTCCAGTGTTGTTGCTGTCATGAATTGGCCTCTACTCAATGTGCATACAACTTGTATCGAAAGCCCTCATGCACCACAATTCCGACAGTCCACTCCTGCACAAACTTCCATGCAGTTTCTGTCTACCAAATTCACTCACAAGATATGGTTGGCCCAAGGTTGTATTTGAAGATACTTGCCCAAGGTGCCACAACACTGGAGCTGAACCTGAAAACATGTTGGAAAGCAAACTTCTTAGCCACACTTGCTTGCATCTATGTGTGTGTGTACATATATATCATCATCATCATCATCATCATCGTTTAACGTCCGCTTTCCATGCTAGCATGGGTTGGACAATTTGACTGAGGACTGGTGAAACCGGATGGCAACACCAGGCTCCAATCTAATTTGGCAGAGTTTCTACAGCTGGATGCCCTTCCTAACGCCAACCACTCAGAGAGTGTAGTGGGTGCTTTTACGTGTCACCCGCACGAAAACGGCCATGCTCGAAATGGTGTCTTTTATGTGCCACCCGCA
>NC_068992.1:40535905-40536843 GCF_001194135.2 Octopus bimaculoides | reverse complement strand
CTGGCAACGGCCACGCTCAAAATGGTGCATCTCATGTGCCACCCGCACAAGAGCCAGTCCAGGGGCACTGGCAACGATCTTACTTGGCTTGCCGGGTCTTCTCACGCACAGCACATTTCCAAAGGTCTCGGTCAGTAGTCATCGCCTCGGTGAGGCCCAATGTACGAAGGTCTTGCCTCACCACCTCAGCCCAGGTCTTCCTGGGCCTACCTCTTCCACGGGTTCCCTCAACTGTTAGGGTGTGGCACTTTTTCACGCAGCTATCCTCATCCATTCTCACCACATGTCCATACCAGCGCAATCGTCTCTCTTGCACACCACAACTGATGCTTCTAATGTTCAGCTTTTCTCTCAAGATACTTACACTCTGTCAATATATATATATATATATCATCCTCATGATTTAACATCTGTTTTCCATGGTGGCATGGCTTAGATGGTTCAGCAGAAGCTGCCCTGCTGGAGAGCTACATGAGGTTCCATTTGTCTGTTTTGGCATTGTTTCTATATTTGAATGCCCTTCTTAATGCTATTTCATCATGTTGAACCATTAAGCTCTACACATTTCTTTTTCTCTCTCCATTTTTCCCCCGCTTAATCCTTTCTATTGAAGAGCATAGGCTTGAAATGTCAAAGACTTTTCCATTCTTCCTGAACGTTAAACTGATACACCCACTTGTTGTTCCTTCACCCGTCTTCGCCTTTTGTTTTCTGTAAATTTGAACTATATATATATGTGTGTGTGTGTGTGTATGTGTTTCTTTTTGTCTAGTAAACTTTCGAATGATTTGAATATATATATATATATATATATATATATACCGGAGTAAGCACATGAAATGTGCAACAAGGTGGAAAAAAGAGTACTCAAATACCAGAGGTAGAGTAATATGCTTTATTTAAAAGCAGCAGAAATATAACAAAAAAAAAACCGTTAC
>NC_068992.1:40529079-40535168 GCF_001194135.2 Octopus bimaculoides | reverse complement strand
AAACAAATTGCTGTTGCTATCGAGATGGGGGGTCTTGCTTAATGTTTTCGGGAGGATACTCAACAACTGGGCCAGGAGCATCTGACGGTGTAGATGTGTCTCTTCGGGTGATAAGTAGATGTAACTTGTTAAAGTAACAGTTCCACAATATATTTCCTCATTTCGTGTAAAGATAAGCAGCAGATTAAAGGATATAGCTTCATTTGTATCGGAGATCAATAATATATATATATATATATATATATATATATTTATCATCATCGTCGTTTAACATCCGCCTTCCATGATGACATGGGTTGGAGACGGTTTGACAGGAGCCAGCGAGATAGAAGACTGCACCAGGCTACTATGCCTGTTTTTGGCAGGGTTTTTATGGCTGGCTGCCCTTCCTAACACGAACCACCCTGCAGAGTGGACTGAGTGCTTTTTACATGGCACCGGGAGGGTCACCAAATAACTTGCAAGACAAGGAATTTTGAGAGCAGATTGTTTATTTTTAGAATGGCATTGTAGGGTAAAATATTAGGGCTGGATATGGCCGGCTTAAGCCATGCTAAAGGGTTAAGGAATGGCAATACCAATTGTCTGAATTGGTATCTTAATTTTTCTAAAAGTCATGATACACTAAGATACCTCATTAAATTCTATAAAAAACTAAATTTAGAAGTATTTTGGGATTGTATAACAACAAGAAAAACCCAAGGGGTTTTTATTTTTGTTTTTTTTGTGTTTTTTTCATGTGGTTTATAGGTTTTGGCTGTGTGGCAAGAAGTTTGCTTCCTAACCACATGGTTCCAAGTTCAATCCCACTGTGTAGCACCTTGGGCAAGTGTCTTCTGCTGTAGCCTCCAGCTAATCAGAGTATTGCATGTAGATTTGATAGATGGAAACTGGAAGAAGCCCATCGTATGTGTGTGTGTGTGTGTGTGCATGTTTTTATGTCTGTGTTTATCTCCCACTACCACATGACAACTGGTGTTGGTGTGTTTATGTCCCCGTAACTTAGCAGTTTGACAAAAGAGACTGATACAATAAATACCAGGCTTAAAAAAAGATTAGAAGTGGGGCCAATTTATTTAACTAACAATTCTTCATGGGGTGCTCCAGTATGGCCTCAGTTAAATGACAGAAACAAGTAAAAGACAAAAGATAATTAATTTCCTAACCAAAGTCTTCTGTTTGGAGTGTGATGGTCCTCAGAGAGCACAAAATGCTATTTGGCTTATAAGAGCAGTGTTTGGGGCCATTAGTTGCTCCTAACCTTTACTTTGCTATTTTATAGATAGGAGTAAATTAGTTACCGTTTAGTTTCCTTGGGCCATATTGGGATTTTGCTGCCAATGGGATTCTAGCTGTATAATGTCATTCCCACATGTGCTTCTCATCATATATGCATGTCCATCATCATCATCATCATCATCATCATCATCATTTAATATGTTTTCCATGCTGGCATGGGTTGGACAGTCTGACAGAATTGGTAAGCCAGGGAACTGCACCAGGTTCCAATCTGATTTGGCATGGTTTCTATGGCTGGAGGCCCTTCTTAACGCCAACCGCTCCAAGAGTGTTGTCAGGCTTTAAAATGTTTATAAAGCAACAGGCTATGATTTGTGATTAAAGCTTGTTCATTCCCATCTTCTTGTCTTATCAATTTTTTATATAAATTCTGCATACACTAATGGAGTTCCACATGTATTTAAAAGGAGTAATCCTGCTGTATGTTGGCATATGATAGCCGATAACTGTATTGGAGCTTTGAAATGCAGGTTATGAGATAATTATCCCAGATGATAATAGATAAATATATGCAATTGTATACACACACACACACACACATTTTCATTTCTAATGTTTTTATTTCTTTTTTAAATCTTTCTCCTTTTAGGCTATAAATCCTGATTTAGGTTCTCTCTCGAGCAGTTCCATTGAGTTCATCCAAGATGACACCGTACATTACGGCTGTAGGAAGAGACGTGGCACTTCTGGTGACAAAGTGGAAGGTACTGCAGACAGCAAAGGTATTGAAAAATTGTTTGCCTCCTTTCTTTGTTCTTATTAACCTGCTGTAAATCCTTTTGTTTTTGTTAAGTCCACAAAGTTGTCTTGAAAGGGTTGTCGGGGCTGCAATATGACTGTTCGTTTCTTAACTACTTCATGTAGCTAATCCACAGAGAGAGAAAGAAGAAGAGATTGACCTCAGTATTTGGTTGTTGCAGGATGAGGATGGTCTTTACAGTTGTTCCAGGGATTTGGTAATTGGTTACTACTTTAATGCATATTATGCAAACAGGCATATATAATGGGGCAATTATTATATGCAGTGGATGAGCAAAAATATTATCAACCCTGCTTCATGTGAGTCGATAGGATGTTTACTTATTTGCTGGGTTTAATTATTGTCACACTCTCATCATTCTCTATCCCTATTTTGTCTCTTATCACCACCATCATCATTTAACATCTACCTTCCATGCTGGCATGGGTTAGACAGTTTGACTGGAACTGGTAAACCTGAAAGCTGCACCAGGTTCCACTCTGATTTGGCATGGTTTCTATGGCTAAATGCCCTTCCTAATGCCAACCACTCCAAGAGTGTAATGGGTGCCATTTACATGGCACCGGCAACAGCCTCCACAACATATTTCTCCCTATACAACCCTATGCTGGTATCTTCTATTTCATTGTTAAGAATATTTAGGATATAGAGGCCAACCCGGTCCGCTATCCCAGTGGAGATGAACTATTTTATGTTACTATGATGAACCATAATTATCTCTTCTTAATTTTTAATTTTTCTCTTGATTTCAATTACAATTTTCCCTGGACTAAATTATCCAAAGCCTCCTTCGTTTTTTTTTTTTAAGATTGTGGCAGGTTTTCCTTGGAGTTAATTAGTAGCTATTATCATTAACATTATCGTCAGCATCATTTAACATCCATGTTCCATGCTAGCATGGAACATGGATGTTGACCGTATCGGATGTGTCCAAGGACTGCATTCTGCTCCAGTGTCTGCTTTGGTGTGCTCTCTCCATTTTCATACCCTTCCTAAGGCCAGCCACTTTACACAGTGTACTGGGTGCTCTTTTTTTCTTATCCCCAGCACTATTGCAGTTGCCATGCAGCTCACAAGACTTTGAAACCCATGGGAGTAGGGGCTCAGATTTATGCTGAGGGATGAGGGTTTAACATATGAAGGGTGGAGCAGAGCAGATTCTCGTAGTAGAGCTGCATGGTTATCTCCATTTTGTAGGAGAGGGACACATGGAGCAGTTTGAGTTGCTTCATGGTTGTTATTTTGAGCAGATTGAGTAACTCAGTTCAGTATCACCTCGTTAAGTTGTTATCTCTATTATCTGTTTCGTTTCAGATGAGGTAGAAGAAGAAGAAGACGACGAAGATGAAGCAGCAGCTGAAGAAGAAGACCCTATTGAATTTATTGACTTCACTGATAATGTTTCCAGCAATGATTTCATCCCCTTACGACAACTTCCTCGCAACCAGCCTGAATTGTCTGCATCGCATTCAACTGAAAAAGCCTCACCTGTATCGCAGGATGGTTCTGAGTAGGTTTTGCATATTTTCTTTCTTCTCTGCTAGGGGTGTGTATCTCTCATCATCCTCATCACCATTATTATTATTATTGTTGTTGTTGTTGTTATCATTTTTAAGGCAGCAAGCTGGCAGAAGCATTAGCATGCCGGGCGAAATGCTTAGCGGTATTTCATCTGTCTTTACGTTTCAAGTTCAAATTTCGCCAAGGTTGACTTTGCCTTTCATCCTTTCATGGGGTTGATAAAATTAGTACCAGTTATGCACTGAGATCAATGTAATCGACTTAATCCCTTCCTCTACATTTGAGGCCTTGTGCTTCCAGTAGAAAAAATTATTATTATTATTATTATTATTATTATTATTATTATTATTATTATTATTATTATCATTCAGTGGTCTTATTTTTATAACATGCTTTCACTTCACTACTGAGCGCAGCTCTGTGTGCCTTGGGTATGTACTGTGGTTTGCTGTGATGCTCTTATGGTTACTGTATTGAAACTGTTTTGCATAGGATGTGTGCAGTGCCTTGTGGTGCTATTTTCTGTATGTTATATATATTTTTTAGTCCTGGTGTTTTTGTTTTGTATTTGTTAGAATATTTTTTTTTATCATACCTAAGGCACCTGTTATGATAGGAATTGTTTCTGTTTCTAGATTCCACATTCGAGTTACCTCTTTTTCCAGGTCTTTGTATTTTAAAAGTTTCTCCATTTCTTTTAGAGAAACGTTATCATCTGTTGGTATTGATACATCAATTAGAAAGCATTTTGTGTTCTTGATAATCTCTGAGAACTATATCTGGCCTATTGGCTTTAATTTCTCTTTTTGTGTGTAATGGCATATCCCATAGTATGGTTGCTTTCTCATTTTCTGTGACCTTTTCTGGCGTGTGCCTATATCATCTTTTTTCTGTTGTTATTCCACAGTGTTGGCACAGATTCCAGTGTATATAGGTCCCAACTCTGTTGTGTCTGTGAATATATTCCTGCTTAGCCAGGACTGGGCAGCCATCTCCACATTCTGCAGTTAGTAGTTGTATTTCTTTTCTGTATATGTTTTTTTGGTAATTTCTGGTGGGGAGGCTTTGGTCTTGGGCTGTAATTAAATTATCCTTCGGTCTCTGCTTTGAGTCCTGAACTTCTCAGCCATTGTTGGGATTTTGCTTGTCTATGTCTTTTTTGTTTCTTTTAACCCAATATTTGCCAGGAAGGAGCTTTTCTTGCCATTGTTTATCATGACCCGTTGCTGTTCCAGTTTTAGTTTGGATTTCATTTGTTTTATAGCTTTTGTTGTTTCTTCTTTTTCTTCATAGTTGTTAAGTAGTATGACTTCTTTTTTGTATTTGTCAGCTTCCTTAAAGACTGAAAACAGTTTTTTGTTTTGCTCATGTTTTGTGGCTATTTGTATTAGTTTTTTTTGCTTCTGAAGTAGATATTTCTGTAGTCCTATGGTGGGTATTTCGTAATAGTTTTCTCACTGTATAAGGCCTCTACCTCCTTCTATATGTTGTATATATAACCTTTCTATGTCAGATTTTGAGTGGTACATCCTAAATCCTGTCATTATTTTTCTTGTTTTCCTGTCTATTTTGATTAGTTCATTTAGAGTCCAGTTAAGGATATTGTAGCTGCAGCTTATAACTGGGACGGTGAGAGTGTTGATACATATTATCTTGTTTTTAGCATTGAGCTCTGTTTTCAGTATTGAACTAACTCGTCTATAGTATTCTTTCTCTTTATTTTCTCTTTCATTTGTGTGTGTTGCATCGTATCTAGTTCATTGATTCCTAAGTATTTGCATGTCTTACTTTGGTCTAATTCTCTTATTTCATTTGCTTTATCTAGTGTGATGTTGCTACTCTTAACTAGTTTTCCTCTTTTCAAGGTTGCTTTAGCACATTTTTCTAAGCCAAACTTCATATCTATTTCCTTGGTAAAGCCATGTACTGTCTTTAGTAGTGTTTCCAGCTGTTTATCATTTGTAGTGTATAGTTTTAGGTCATCCATATATAAGAGGTGGCTGATTGTTTTGCTGTAACATTTGTATCTGCATCCAGTTCTGTTTAGCATGTCAGATAAAGGTGTCAGTGCCAAGCAGAAAAGTTGTGGAGAGAATGTGTCTCCTTGGAATATTCTAATGGGGATGGCTTTGGTTTTCACTAGTTTCTCTTTTATTTGGAGCTGTAGCACTGTCTGCCATTTATTCATAGAGTGTCTTATGCATTTTATAATTATTGGTGCTACCTTGTTCATGGCTAGTGTTTCTAGGATCCATGTGTGGGAGATGCTATCAAAAACCTTTCATTAATCGATCCATGCCATACTGAGGCCTTTCTTTTTTATGTGGCTGTTTTCAGTTATGGCTTCATTGATCAGTAGCTGATCTTTACAGCCGTATGAGCCCTTGCAGCATTCCTTCTGCTCTTATTATTATTACGGTGAGCTGGCAGAATTGTTAGTGTGCTGGACAAAATGCTTAGTGGCATTTTGTTTGTCTCTCTGTTCTGAGTTCAAATTCCACCGAGGTTG
>NC_068992.1:40527775-40528816 GCF_001194135.2 Octopus bimaculoides | reverse complement strand
TGAGAGCAGTCGGGTTCATTTTTAGTATTCTTGTTTGTGAGAGCAATCGAGTTTATTTCAGATATTCTCATTTTAAAAATCATCTTCAGCTAATTGTTGAGAGGATGTTGGTGTTGCCTTGGCAGAGGTTTGCACTCTCTGAGTACTCTTGTTGTTATTATTATTATTATTATTATTATTATTATTATTATTATTATTATTATTATTATTATTATTACGGTGAGCTGGCAGAATTGTTAGTGTGCTGGACAAAATGCTTAGTGGCATTTTGTTTGTCTCTCTGTTCTGAGTTCAAATTCCACCGAGGTTGACTTTACCTTTCATCCTTTCGGTGTCAGTAAAATAAATACCAGTTAAATACTGGAGTTGATGTAATCAACTCATCCCCTCTCCCAAAATTGCTGCCCTTGTGGCAAAATTTGCAACCATTAATATTATTATTAAGGTGGTGAACTGTCAGAATCGTTAACATGTTGGACGAAATGCTTAGCAGTATTTTGTCCATCACTATATTCTGAGTTCAAATGTCGTCATGGTCAACTTTGCCTTTCAGCCTTTCGGGAGTCGATAAATTAAGTACCAGTTGCATACTAGGGCCCATGTAATTGACTTATCTCCTCCTGCCATGAATGGCTGCCCTTGTGGCAAAATTTGAAACCATTATTATTATGGAGTAAAGATTGTTTGCCAACATAACATGGCAGTCCTGGTTTAGGACGAATGTTGCTGTAATTTAGCCCCAGGAGACATCGTCTCCAGCTGGCTATACGACATGATCTGTGTCCTTATATTTTTGAATAAGGGAATCTAGCACCCCCACACAGCTCAAAACTATATCTGTGTATCGCAATTTCTGGGTTATTTCCCTTCATCAGCACAGAATAATTGTTTGGCTAGAGGTGGTGCTGCCAAATTCCCGTTTTCTGTGTCCTTATGTTTTCAAAGGGAAATGTATTTCACTTGAAATCTATATGTTTTCAAAGGCGAATAAGCATCAACAGCTAGCAAGCCATGCTACTCCAGACTGATGATGAGCAATGA
>NC_068992.1:40522072-40527675 GCF_001194135.2 Octopus bimaculoides | reverse complement strand
ATATATGTATATGTATATACACACACACACACACAAACACACATGTATATGTTCATAGAAACATACATACACACACGTGTACATTGATTTATTTATTGTTTAAGCATTTTGTATTTCACTTTGCTGTGCCATTATGATCTTTTTCCTTTTGCTTTTACCAATTTCAGGGATTCTTCTGATTCAGTGACAGTGCTTTCAGTACCAAACTCTGACATAGGTAAGATGGGACTGGTCATTTCACAGAGATCTATCACCTGCATTACTAATTCCTTGATGTGTGTGCATGTATCTCTCTCTCTACTTGTGTTTGTGTGCCTTTGAGTGGGTGGATGCATACATAATGCTTAGATAAAAAAGAACTCAATACATTATAGAATGTAGAGTATATTTACTTTATTTTGAATATAATCCTTACGCCTTCAGTGGTTAGAGCGTCGAGCTTAAGATCATGAGGTTGTGAGCTTGAATCCCGGACTGGGCTGTGTGTTGTGTTCTTGAGCAAGACACTTTATTTCACATTGTTCCAGTTCACTCAGTTGTAGAAATGAGTTGCGATGTCACCGGTACCAAGCTGTATTGGCCCTTTTGCCTTTCCTTTTGGATAACACTGGTGGCGGGGAGAGGGTAGATTGGCATGTATGGGTGACTACTGGTCTTCTATAAACAACCTTGCCCGGACTTGTGCCTGGGAGGGTAAGTTTCTAGGTGCAATCCCATAGTCAGTCATGACCGAAAGGGGTCTCAGCAATCCTTACAACAGGACAAGTATTTCAAGCCTCATACCTGTCATCTAGTTCATCATCATCATCTGTCCACTTTCCATGCTGGCATGGGTAGGATGGTTTCACTGAAAACTGGTAAGCCAGGAAGCTGCACCAGGTTCCAATCTGATTTGGCAAGGTTTCTATGGCTGGATGCTCTTCCTAACATCAACCACACCGAGAGTGTAGTGGGTGTTTTTTACGTGCCACTGGCACAGGTGCCAATGACCTAATTATTAAATAATACCTATCCTTAAGGATTTATGTTTAGATTTCTAAAACCATATATCTTCCCATACTGGAGTTATTTCCAAATATATTGAAACACAAGTCAATACAGATTTTGAATGAGTGCCACTTGGTATCTTTTATTGTTTTACTTTATAAATACAAATACATTACTCTCTATGTTTTTACCGAGTTCTAACTTTTTTGATAAATTTTTTATATTATTTATCATGGAGAGGATTTACTCAATTTCATTTTTTTTGCTGTTTTTATAGCCAAACATCAATATATCTGATATATATATATATATATATATATATATATATAGTATTGATAATAAGGAGAATGAAGAATTTGAACATTCAAACTTTATGTTTATTTCTGGTTAGTTTGTTCATGATAATTGTCCAACACGTGTTTCGATCCTTGTAATTGCATATTGTTGCATATTATATGCAGCGATTTATGCATTATTAATATGATCTCTTCAGGGTATATACATGTGTTGGACAATTATAACGAATAAGCTAACTGGAAATAAGCATAAAGTTTGAATGTTCCAATTCATTTTCCTTATTATCAATACTGTACCTTACACTCTAAGTAGCCAAGGAATAAACTGTAACTTCGAAGGAGAGTGACAAGAAGTTTACAATAAAACACAGCATCTGAAGGAACCAGCCTTGGCATTTTACAGAGAGAAATTCAGTATCTGCCTGGATATTATACCCATCACTCTTACTATATATATATATATATATATATATATACATATATATATGAAAGATTCAGCATCCTGTAATTGGGGCTTCTCAGCAATGTCCCTCCATTGCTTTAATGGAATGTGTTCACACACACACACATATAAACCCTGATCAATCAGACCAGTGATCAAAGATGTGTCTGTGATTATTCTGTGTCCCATCATCCTTCTGGCCTGCCAGTCCTCAGTCAAACTGTCCAACCTATGCCAGCATGGAAAGTGAACATTAAATGATGATGATGATGATGATGATAATAGTGTATTTCAGACTTGTTTCATGTGGTACCTTTGAATAAAAAGGAAATTTCGTTGCTATTTCTAACAGGCTGATTGACCATGTAGGAGTTTCCTTATTGGCCTGTGTATATATATATATATATATATCTTAATATATAGTCACAGTATACATATAGTATAGAGATGTAGTATGTGTATATACAGTTAACAGCTGAGAAATCCAACATTGTATATAACTATCTCTAGTTTCTCAGTAGGGGTGGTCATGTTCAGATCCTCTGAAAACTTATAGTCTCATGCGAGATTTTAGGACTCTCCCATTGCACTTCATTTATGAAAATAGTTTTTAGAGAGTCACCAAGTAGCTTGGCATGTGATGACAGAATAAATTATCTTAATTTTAAAATAAGGATTCACATCTGGGAGGGCAACCATCTGTAGAAGACTGCATCCAAAAGCCTCATCTGACCTATGTCAGTATGGAAAAAACAGTTCTAAGAATTTGAAGGTTAAATGGAATAACATCAGCAGCGTCATTAGCATCATCATTAATATCTTTCTATGTCCTTGTTTCCATATTTGTCTAGGTCAGGTAGAATTTGTTGAGGCAGATTTCCTATAGCTAGATGCTCTTCCTGTCACCAAACCCTCACATGTTTCCAAGCAAGGCCAGGCGTGTTTCCCACAGAAGCCTGGATATGAGCAACATCACTTGTCTATCAGTGATCTTCTCATCTCTATGTATTTGTGTAATGTGATTTATTGGTCAAAGCATATTACCAATGTTTAGAACTCCACGTGTTCTGTTCCATGTGAGGAGCAATTATTATTCTATGCTCTTTCTGTATTTCATTCCAGAATTTTGAACACAAGTATAGAGATAAGTTTTTACATTCATTCAATACATCTTACACATATTCCATTAACAATATTTGTTATATAAAAAAGCACCTCATAAACACATTATGTCATAAAACTGTCAGGTTGCACAACAAATTTAAATTAAAGTTATATAATGGATATTGGACTGTATTACATTGCTTTGCTGTGTGAAAAAGTGTCACACCCTAGCAGTTGAGGGAACCTGTGGAGGGGTAGACCCAGGAAGACCTGAGATGTGGTGAAGCACGACCTTCGAACATTGGGCATTACTGAGGCAATGACTAATGACAGACCTTTGGAGATATGCTGTGCTTGAGAAGACCCAACAAGCCAAGTGAGACCATAGCCCATGGCTTATGCCAGTGGGTGTAACCAGCCCACTTATTAGTACCCTTCATTCATTAGACAATAAACCTTGCTTGTGAAGACCTATTGAGGCAAGTGAAATCAAAATCAAGATCACTGACGTGGCTGACGACAGTACTGCCTGATTGGAACTCATACCAGTGGAACGTTAGCAGCACATCTGAGCGTGATTGTAGCCAGGGCCATGGATTGGTTCCCGTACCAGTGGCACGTAAAAACCACCATTCGAGTGTGATCGTTGCCAGCGTCGCCTTACCAGCATGTGCCGGTGGCACATGAAAGAAAACATTTGAGCATGGTCGTTGCCAGTACCGCTGGACTGGCTCCCGTGCAGGTAGCATGTAAAAAGCACCTTTTTGAGCATGGTTGTTGCCAGAACTGCCTGACTGGCCCTTGTGCTGGTGGCATGTAAAAGCACCCACTACACTCTCAGAGTGGTTGGCATCAGGAAGGGCATCCAGCTGTAAAAACTTTGCTAGATCAGATTGGAGCCTGGTACAGCCTTCTGGTTCACCGGTCCTCAGTCAAACCATCCAACCCATGCCAGCATGGAAAGGGGACATTAAACAATGATGATGATGATGATGATGATGATGATATATCAACAAATGCTGGCCAATGTCCTTTAATAACTTAAAAGTTATTTATATTATGCAGCGTCTGATGATTTGATGATATAATCTGTTTATGAGATATTCATTATATAACAATTATTGTTGTTAATGAAATACATATAAGATGTATTGAATAAGCATAAGACCTTGATAATTTTCCCTCCTCCTCTTCGTTGCTTTCAACCGGTAACAGTTGAACACCATGTTATGATTATAATGTTGTAATAATCTGATACTCTCTCCTAAAGTGACTGACAGTAAGATACCAGATGCACGCAAAGTAAAAATTTGTTTATATAATATTTGCTGAGCAAACATTGCTTTATTCATGCTAATTTGCTTTTATTTTACTTCAGTTTTAAGAAGTTAATGTTTCAGACTATTCACCTGGTTTTTCAGATGAAAGATCCTTCAATATTTGCACCTGCTCAATGTGCTGCCCTGTTTGATTTCTAATTATCACCATCAGGTGTCTTGTTCCAAATGTGTGTACATTGTACCAGACAGGGTTCAAACAAGGAACCACTATGTTTAAGCTAAGGTTAATAATGTAGTAAAGATTTTTTGCCAACATAACATGGCAGTCCTGGTTTAGGACGAATGTTGCTGTAATTTAGCCCCCAGGAGACATCGTCTCCAGTTGGCTATACGACATGATCTGTGTCCTTATATTTTCAAACAAGGGATTCTAGCACCCCTACTCAGCTCAAAACAATATCTGTGTATCGCAATTTCTGAGTTATTTCCCTTCAGATCGTGTTGTATAGCCAGCTGGAGACGATGTCTCCTGGGGTTAAATTACAGCAACATTTGTCCTAAACCAGGACTGCCATGTTATGTTCGCAAACAATCTTTACTACATAGTACTGTTGCTAAATATTTCACGTTGTGAGATTTAAAAGTAGTAATTTTCTAAGGATAATAATGTTCTTATGCTGTATTTATACTGCTGAATATATCTATAGATTTTTAACCTAAACTGTATATATAGTGACCCGGCAAATAAAGTGAGTTCACAGCTGTAACCTACACTAGTGTTGCATAACCAGCCCACTCAGAAGTACTTTGGATCACAGGGCGACATGCTGTGCTTGAGGAGACCTATTGAGTCAAGTACATCAAAACCAAAATCAAATGGAAATTGTAGTTGTGATCTCCGTGCCAGTGGCACGTAAAAAGCACCAACCAATCGTTGTCGTTGCCAGCCCCCTCTGGCCCCTGTGCCAGTAGCATGTAAAAAGCACCTACTACACTCTTGGAGTGGCTGGCATTAGGAAGGGCATCCAGCTGTAGAAACACTACCTGATCAGATTGGGGCCTGGTGCAGCCTTCTGGCTTCCCAGATCTCAGTTGAACCGTCCAACCCATGCCAGCATGGAAAACGGGGACGTTAAACATTGATGATGATGATGATGATACTGTGTCTTGGCTGAACTGGTTTCAATCCTATTTTAGGATTTCATCAACAACTGAGCATCTTTTACACTGTTTATAGAGACTGTTTGGAAACTCATTATTGCTAATTGCTGAAGCAATCATCATCATCATCATCATTTAACGTCCGCTTTCCATGCTGGCATGGGTTGGACGGTTTGACTGAGGATTGGTGAGCCAGAGGCTGCACCAGGCTCCAATCTGATCTGGCAAAGTTTCTACAGCTGGATGCCCTTCCTAACGCCAACCACTCCGAAAGTATTGTGGGTGCTTTTATGTGACACCGCCACGAGGGCCAGTCAGGCGGTTCTGGCAACG
>NC_068992.1:40514113-40518336 GCF_001194135.2 Octopus bimaculoides | reverse complement strand
TTTTAATTAATTTGTTTTTGCGGGAAGGACTGTTCCAACGAAGTCGCGTATTGTGCTTGCCTTCGAAACGCGGAGTAGATGGAGCAGGGACAACTGAAGAAGGGTAATATTCTTTATGTTGCACGTCTCGTTTCTCTATTTGTCTTTTTTCGTTGTTCGCGAAAAAAGTTCGTTTTCTGTCTTCGTCTTTATGTTTTCATTTCTCATTGCGTTTAATGTTTTTTGTGATGTCCTGTACCCATATATGATTGTATGTATACATATAGATGTCGGTATGTACATATATGTATGGATATATGCATATAATTATATATCATTTATGTTATTATATATATATATATATATATATACACTCATACACACACACACACACATACATATATACATACATACATATGAGGTCTGATTAAAAAGTATCAGAACTGCTACTATAGTAACGTAGCTAGAATATGCAGAATGAAACTGCTTGGCACAAACCGACCTTGAACTCTGTCACACATGCACACTGTGATAACATTCTCGCTCACTTCCGTTGTTTGTAGCAGTGATTGGAAGTGAAGTGTGTATAGTGTGGTCATCTCGAAAAGAAGGTCAGGTTTTGGCTGTGCAGGGTCTCCTTGGTTAGGGAAAATGAAAACATTTTGAAGATGGTCATAACAAGTAATGAATCATGGTTCTATGGCTATGATGCCAAAACCAAGGCTCAGTCTTCACAGTGGATGACGCCTACAAGATTTCCTCAAGATGTTGAGGAAATCCGAGAGAATGCAATGAGGTTGCTATCGACTAGCCCCGAAAAGGGAGTTCCAGGAATGCTTCCATCAATGGAAACGACACTGGAGAAAGCGTGTGATTTCAAAAGGGGACAATTTTGAAGGGGATTAGATGTTGTAGTTTTCTTTTTGTAGTCCCAGTCCTGTTACTTTTTGATCAGACCTCATATACACACATATATATATACACATACATTTATGTCTATCTGAGTGGGTTTGGTGGATAGAAACTGAAAGAAGCATCTTTCATCTTCAAATTGTTCTGTCTCATTGTTCACAGACTCCCTTCAGTCATTTATGATGTATTTAAACATAGCTTCTCTCCAGCTTTTCTTCTTGGATTTTCTTTTATTTATCTACATTTGTTTTTGATTTTGATTTTTACATATTTGGTCTGTTTCACTCTTATTGGAAAGATCTGTTCTTTTTTTTTTTTTTTTCTCTTCCTAAACTTTTTTTTGTATGTTTAAACTGTACAGATGCAAGATCTTTCAGCATTTTCAGATCTATGTAGGTCTTCATTGTTGGATCATGTCTTAATTAGGACAACCTGGATTAAGATTTAGGCAGCCCTCATCCCACCCCACCATTTTAATAGTTAGAACATATGATTCATTCAATTAGAATGTTGCAAGAAAGAATCACAAGACAGATTCTTCAAGCTGAGCCACCCAACAAAAGAACTCAAGGTAGACCATGAGCAAGATGGTTGGATTATCATGTCCAGTAAGTTTACTGTCATCAATTCGCTGCAGGGAAAGTCCACCATCATCAGTTCACTGTTTTTTTCAAATAAAATAGTTTTTAACTATTAATGGTGAAATGGCTGATACTGGTGTCATGCAAATGGCACCTGTGCCAGTGGCATGTAAAAAGCACTTTTCAGGCATTGGGCCTCACGGAGGCAAAGTGGGTGATGCTGGTGGCACGTGAAAGCTCCTTTCAAGTGTTGGGCCTCACGGAGGCAATGACCGACACCTTTGGCATTATGTCATGCTTGAGAAGAAAACCCATCAAGCCAAGTAAAATTGCAGTCATGGCAGATACCGGTCTCACTCATATGGCACCCGTGCCAGTGGCACATTAGAGCACCCATTACACTCGCAGAGTGGTTGGCATTCAGAAGGGCAGCCAGCTGTAGAAAACCATGCCAAATCAGACTGGAGTCTAGTGCAGCTTCCCAGCTTGCCAGCCCTGGTCAGACCATCTGACCCATGCCAGCATGGACAATGGACGTTAAATGATGATGATGATATTTTGTCAGTAAACTTTCTTCACAGTGAATTGATGGCAGTGAATTTACCTGTAATCTTGGATAATAACCCATGGTCTCAGTTGGTCATGCTTGGCAATCCAGCTGAAAAGCCTGATAATGGTTGCTTCTGACTGGACCCTATGAAGGAGATGCTTGTGGACCCTACTTCCACAAGCCTTGCAAGAATAGTGGGCAGTCTGATATTCTGAGATGCCTGGGGGAAGGAGTCTTTGCTGTGAGGTTCCCTGTGGTACAGTAGAACTCGAATATTGATATGCAATGTTCATTTTGCTTTCTCTTCATCTACAGACAATATATTACCTGGATAGCAGTCCAGTAGGTCATTACTCTTTGATGTGAATCCACTCTTACCATCTAAGAAGGCAATCAGCAGAGAAAATTGGGTGGAATTTTTTTGAGGGCAATTAAACTAGAAAATTACTATTTTTAAATCTCACAATGTAAGATATTCAGCAACAGTACTTTGTAGTAAAGATTGTTTGCCAATATAACATTGCAATCCTGGTTTAGGACGAATGTTGCTGTAATTTAGCCCCAGGAGACATTGCCTCCAGTTGGCTATACAATACGATCTGTGTCCTTATGCTTTCGATCAAGGGAATCTAGCACCCCCACTCAGCTCAAAACAGTATCTGTGTATCATGATTTCTGGGTTATTTTGAGCTGAGTGGGGCTGCTAGATTCCCTTGTTCGAAAATGTAAGGGAACAGAATATGTTGTATAGCCAGCTGGAGACAATGTCTCCTGGGGCTAAATTACATCAACATTTGTCCTAAACCAGAACTGCCATGTTATGTTGGCAAATAATCTTTACGGCAATTAAACTGTTTATATAATTTCAGTGTTTGTGTAAAATATCTCTTTTGTTAGCAGAAAGACAGTTCTTACGATTTGCTCTGTCTCTTTTGGAATCCATCTTTATGAAAGAGAAAGAGAATTATTAATGAAAATAGATTATTTCAATATAGGGCTTCCTTCAGACATGGACTGTAATTGAAAAGTGTCCCTAGGGTAAAATGGTTGAAAAATGTTGGGAGTCAGACTTGAGGTGAATGTAGGCAATGTAGACTTGGATGGTACATTTTTAGAATGACATTGTAGGTAAGTGTAAGAGGTCAAATATGGTCAGTCTGAACATAAAATTGCTAGAATATTTAGGCCAGATATGTCTGGTTTAAATGCTAAAGAGTTAAGACAACCTTGTCTAGTGTGTCCTTTCTTTTAAAAGACAAAGTGAGGCACAGAATTTGAGGGAAGTTGGCTGCTATTTCTTGCAGATTAAGTAACAGCATAGAGGCTGCCTTATCAGGTCAAGAGTGCTTGTCACAGACAGCACTTTGATTGGAGTAGATGGTGTTGACTTATTAGAGATGTTTATGGTAATTAGTGCTAACAAAACCTGCTTCAGCTTGGCTTGCTATATTTACTTGTTTATTATTATTATTATTATTATTATTATTATTATTATTGTTGTTATCATCATCATCATCATCATCATCATCATCATCAGCATCAGCATCATCAGGTCATTAAGAATGAAATGTCCAATTTTGAACTGAAAGTTTATTTTACTTTATCTCAACAAAGACCAATGCAGTTAATCAAAGTATGCACCTAAATTATCAACACAGTTTTGCCATTTTATTGGTAGCTTCTTTATGCCGGCAACGAAGAATTCTGGAGAGCAAGAGGTGATGAAATCACGAAAGGCTGTTTTTGTATCTTCTTCAGATTTGAAGTTTTTGCCTTGCAAAAAGTTGTCTAATGCCTGGAAAATGTGATAGTCAGTTGGTGTAATGTCTGGTAAATATGGTGGATGACAGAGTACTTCTAAGTTCAATTCCTGTAATTTGAGTAGTGTTCTTTGTGCAACATGTGGTCAAGCATTGTCTTGCAAGAGAATTGGTTTATCTCTATTGACCAATCCTGGTTGTTTAATTACAAGTTCACTCATCATTTCATCCAACTGGTTGATGTATGCCTCTGCTGTAATTGACTTACCAGGTCTCATGAAGCTGTAGTAGATGATACCAGTGCTGGACCACCAAACAGACACCATTAGCTTTCTTTGGTGAATATTCTTTTTTGGATTGAGTTTTGGCACTTTCTCTCTATCACATGTAACAATACGATGCAAAAATGGTTTGCTTTTATGCCGCGACAACAAAGAACAG
>NC_068992.1:40511013-40512880 GCF_001194135.2 Octopus bimaculoides | reverse complement strand
GTTATTATTATTATTATTATTATTATTATTATTATTGCCTTTGCACAGCTTCTAATGCTTGAGATGTACTAGTGTCAGCTGTTCACTACCAGTGAACTAAGGTAACACCCCTTATTTTTCGAGCACCTTCCAGAGTATTCAAGCGGTTCCAAGCAATGCTGTTTTCTGCAAGTGTTCCACCCTATTTGCAGCCCCTATTTGTTCCATGTACTTCTCAAAATTTTTACTCACTGTTCCCAGGGCTCCGACAATTTTTGGTACTACTGCTACTTTTTTCATCAACCACAACTGCTTAACTTCCCAAGCTAACCTGTCATATCTCTCGAATTTTCTTTCTTTCTTCTCACATACCTTGTTATTATTATTATTATAATTATTAATTCTGTTAATACTTATTTTTTCTAACCAGTTCTTTCACAAAAATCTCATTGTTGTTGATTTGATTTTCTTGTTTGTTTGTTTTTTCTGTTATTCTTCTTCTTCTCATTTCTTGTTATTGTTGTTGATGATGATGTTGATGTTGTTTTTCTTTTTTAATTCCTTTTCTAAATTCCACACTAAACCTTGTTCTTCAACTCAGTTTGAATGTTTCTTTTATCTTTTAATCTACTGGAATCATTCCATTAACCAGAAAATTTGCCTGAGGACTTTTGGTTTGGTAAGTTCTTTGCCTTGGATATTAGAAAAATACTTAACACATCATACAGTTCTATATTTAAGAGATGAGGAATTATGTACATTATTTACATTAATTACATTTGACAGATATTTGTCCTCATCTTATTTGTTGCTAACACAATGTTTCGGCTGATATACCCTCTTGCCTTCATCAGGTGTCTTGGGGAAATTTCAAACCTGGGTTCGATTCCAGGCAGTGACCTGAATAATAATAATAACAATAATAATAATAACAACAACAACAACATCGAAAAATACCTTAGGAATGAGAACCCAGGTTCGAAATTTCCCCAAGACACCTCATGAAGGCTGGAGAGTACATCAGCCGAAACGTTGTGTTAACAACAAACAAGATGAGGACAAATATCCGTCAATTGTAAATAATGTATTGTAGATATTATCAAGACATTAGCAAGAATGCATGTTGGTATATATAATATATGCAACCAGGGTGGCGAGCTGGCAGAATCGTTAGCACGCTGAGCGAAATGCTTAGCGGTATTTCGTCTGTCTTTGTGTTCTGGGTTCAAATTCCGCCGAGGTCGACTTTGCCTTTTATCCTTTCGGGGTCAATAAATTAAGTACTAGTTAGGCACTGGGGTTGATTTAATCAACTTAATCCCTTTGTCTGTCCTTGTTTGTCCACTCTATATTTAGCCCCTTGTGGGCAATAAAGAAATAAGAATGCATGTTGGTATTTTTCTGGTGTATTTTTTTTTTTTTTTGATTTTGAGTTCAAGTCCTGAGTTGAACTTTCTCTTTCATCCCTTCAGGATCGATAAAATAAGACTGGGCTTCATGCAATCAGCTGACCTCCAAAATTGCTGGTCTTATGCCATACTTAGAAAGAACTATTATTATTATTATTATTATTATTATTATTATTATTATTATTATTATTAAGGCGGTGAGCTGGCAGAATCATTAGCATGCTGGACGAAATGCTTTGTGGCATTTTGTCCGTCTTTGTGTTCTGAGTTCAAGCTCTGCTGAGGTCGACTTTACCTTTCATCCTTCCAGGGTTGATAAATCAAGTACGAGCTGAGTACACTGGCCTTGTGCATTTAGTAGAAAGGATGATGATGATTATTATTATTATTATTGTGGTGGAAAATATAAAAATATTCCTTACAGTGTTTGTTCTGGCTCCATATGTTGTGAGTTCAAATCTGTTCAAGTTTGACTTCGC
>NC_068992.1:40502499-40509707 GCF_001194135.2 Octopus bimaculoides | reverse complement strand
GTGCCTCTAGTAGAAAGGGTTATTATTATTATGTTTAAGGCAGCGAACTGGCAGATTTGTTAGCATGCCAAGTGAAATACTCTGCAGCATTTTGTCGGCCTTTATGTTCTGAGTTCAAATTCTGCTGAGGTTGACTTTGCCTTTCATCCCTTCGTGGTTGGGAAATTAAGCACCAGTGAAACGCTTCCCCAAGATTTCAAGCCCTGTGCCTTTAATAGAAAATATTGTTTTTATTCTGTTGTGTCTGAGGAGAGTCATTCTCTTTTAGTGCCTTATAATTTAACACACCAGTAAAATTTCCACTTATTTCTTTTTTATTTTTCTAAAATATTCATTGCATCTTGCAACGTTTTCAATAGTTTTGAACCAAAACTATTGAAAAGGTTGCAAGACAAAACAAAAATTTTTAGGAAAATAAAAAAGAAATAAGTGGAAATTTTATCGGTGAATGTGTTAAATTATAAGGCACAAAAAGAGAATGACTCTCCCAGAAACAACAGAATATGCTTCAACACACGAACTCACATAAAGAATCTTGCAAACCAAATCCAAAAACGAAATTATTATCATTATTATGATTATAATTATTATTATTATTATTATTATTATTATTATTATTATTATTATTATTTTTAGGAAGTTAGATATTGTAGTTATGACCCTTTATGCTTTGAACTCAAATATCTCTAAGGGCCAACTTAACTTTTCATTCTCTTTGGGGTCAATAAAATAACGAGCTTAATTATGCTGGTTGATTTAATCAATGTGACCCCTCTCCTAATTTGTGGCCTTCTTGCGTCATTGTGAAAAGTCATTATTGGGGATTTGATCTCTCAAAAAGTTGAACATCCCTTATTCATAAGGCACCACATTTGAACCCTGTAACATTATTCCCATCATTTCAAATTAATCATAGATTATCTTCTTATAGCTTTGAGATTTCAATCTGATTGCTTATTTTTGGAATGACATTGTAGGATAGGCGTGAGAGTACAGATCTGGCCAGTTTGAACATAGAAGAGGTAAAATATTTGAGTTGGATATGGCCAGTTTCAATATTGAAGGGTTTCATCTTGTTAGTAAGAGATCATCCTAGAGATTTAGACATTTTACCCTTTTGAACTCAGATTACTCTGTCAAATATAATCCTTATTTATTCCCATTGTTTTGAGTTAATCATAGATTATCTCACAGCTTCAAGATTTCAGTTATGTGATTCTTGTTTTTGAATGATATTGTAGGATAGGTGCAACAAGCTGGATCTGACCAGTTTGAGTATATGAAGGTGAGTCAAAAAGTAATGCCATTTTGTTTAGGACAGGTATAATTACCAATACAGGAACATGTATCATACATCAAAATGAAGCTGGTTCTCTGTGGATCACATCCCAACTTCTCAACATTCTCACCGTTTCTCTCAATAGCAATGTTCCACCTTCGAATGAGAGCATTACCCCTGCCGCGTAAAATTCTGTTGACTGTTCTTTGAGCCACTTCTTCACTACAGTTTTCACTTCCTTGTCACTGGAATAATTTAGCACCTTCACACTATCATATCTTTGGCCCCATGAAAGAGGGTTTGAGAAACAAACATTATTCCAGTGACAAGGAAGTGAAAACTGTAGTGAAGAAGTGGCTCAAAGAAGAGTCAACAGAATTTTACGGGGCAGGGATAGATGCTCTCATTTGAAGGTGGAACATTGCTATTGAGAGAAACAGTGACTATGTTGAGAAGTTGGGATGTGATCCACAGAGGGCCAGCTTCATTTTGATGTATGATACATGTTCCTGTATTGGTAATTATACCTGTCCTAAACAAAATGGCATTACTTTTTGACTCACCCTCGTAAAACAAGAATATTTAAATCAGAAACGGCTGGTTTAAACCCATAAGAGTTAATGAAGATATGAAACTACAAGAACATGCTCATGTAAAAGATACCAGATTTACTTAACCCCTTAGCATTCTGATTACTCTGTCATATGTAATCCTTATTCATTGATATTATTTTGGATTAATCTTGCTTTATCTTGTAACTTCAAGATTTCAATGTGATTGTTTAGTTTTAGAATGACATTATAGAGTAGGTATTAGAGGCCAGATCTCTCCAGTTTGACAAAAAAGAAATAGAAAATATTTAGGCTGGATAAGGCCTGTTTAATCCTTTAAGCATTCAGATTACTCTGTCAAATGTAAAACTTATTTATCCACATTGTTTTGAATTAATTAAGCATTACCTCTATGATGTGATTGTATATTTTTAGAATGACATTGTAGAGTAGGTGTTAGAGGCCAGATCTGGTCAGTTTGAACATAAAACAAACAGGAATATCTAGACCGGATATGGCCAGTTTAACCACTTAAAAGTTGCAGATATTAAATGTGTCTCTGTCTCTTTAGGTTTATCAAGATTCCCAAAGAGAAATTTCTCTGATTTGATTGGATTTCTCTCCCTTTGTTTTTTTTTATGACATATCTCTAATTAATTAATTAATAGTTATATTCTTAATTTCTACTTGTTTCAGCCATTAGACTGTGGCTGTGCTGGGGCACCACTCTGAAAGGTTTAGTCAAACAAATCACTCCCTCTATCTATTTTTTATCCCCTGTATTCATTTTATGTATAAAAAACTGGGGCAAGGAAGCAAGAAAAGCAAAAATAAGATTTAAATATAAAGAACTCAATTGAAGGAAATAGCAATGGCATAGTCTATAATCTATACATGCTATAACAGGATTTTGTAAGCCACAAATAAGACATTGCAGGATTTCTTTACCATTTGATGGCACCAGAATTTTTTATTTCTTTTATTTTATTTTGCATCTTCTTTTGCTAATAATATATTTTTTTGGCTATTTTATTGTTTTTTTCCCTCTTGATTTCTAGCTTATTAGGCCACATTCATTTAACCAACAACCAATTATACAGGACATCCTCACACTTTATTTCTACACGATTTAAAACTTTGTTTTTACTAAAAATTCTATACATATGTTATTGTTTTTTGTACTTTTTCAACTTTTTTTTAAAGATTCTGACTTTGAACTCCTCAATCAGCAGAACTTCTCAGATTTGGCATATCTTCAGCTGGCTGCAAGAACTGGAAGTGGACCAAATTCATCTGACCAATGTGACCTCAAGTTCAGGAATTCTGGTGAGAATATCATTATTATCAACTTTGCTTGACACTGGGGTACAAATATATGAAGCCCAATATACCCATCATGACTACCCGTCTGATAAAGGTACACCAGGCACATGCATCACAACCATATGTGCGTGACATGGTCTTCTCATATTAAGATAAACAGCACATGACCTTGCCGGTGAAACCCAGTTAGAATTTTCCTCACTTTGAAAGGTGATGTTCCCTTCCCTCTCTTCTATTTGTTGATACCTTTGTTTACCTACCAATGCATTGTTTCACTTTAAGGGTGCCTATTTACCCACCCATTATGGTATTTTGACTGTTGTCCATTGTTTCAAATACGTTTTAACATTGTCATTTTAGCCTTTTTTAAACAATCACATATAATTCGTCCCAAAGAATCAACTTTTGAATAAGAGTTTTGCTTCCACTAGCGAAAGCTATATGTATCTTTCAGAAAGCTCCATATCAATTTAACTTTATGCAGCATTCGATGTTACTTTATGTGCAGATTATTTGGGAGCTTTTGTTAGCTTATAATAGAATTGATAATCACTTGGTACACTAAAACCCATTTTCCTTTTCCAGATAATACAAACATGTCATCTAAAAAGACAGCAGGCATTGGCAGAAAGTTGTCTGCTGTGATTGCTAGTATATATACATACACATATGCACACACACACACATATATATGTATATATGTGTGTGTATATATATATGTCTTCATTACTTAGCAGTCCAGCAAAAGTGCCCAACAAAACAAGTACTACACTTAAAAACTATTAGCACTAGGTCGATTCATTCAACTAACAATTCTTCAAGGCGGTGCTCCAGCATGGCCGCAGTCTAATGGTTGAAACAATTAAAAGTTACAAATTGTGGAGTCATGCTACTCTGACTTGCCGTATAAGCAAACAGATTCCTGCCTCACATCCATACATCACAATAGGCTTCTTTCAGTTTCCATTTACCAAATTTACTCATAAGGCATTGGTCAGCTCAGGGGGACACACTTGTCCAAAGTGGTCTTGCAGTGGAATTGGTCTCTTCTACCAAATGCCAAGTTCGAGCAATCTGCATCTTCTTGTTCATTCATTTTGCAGCACCACTCTATAAGGCTTACATACATACAGTAATTATCAAAATTTAATGATGCATTTAAAAAATAATGAATACTGGATTTTAAAATGAAAATAAAAATATTTTTACATTAAGATGAAACTATTTATCAAATGCAATGAAATTAACACATAAAGTGTGACAGGCCACAATCATGGTCAACAGGCACAGATCAACAGGCCACAATCATGGCCCAGATAGATGCATTTAATTTATGAATGTTTGTTGAGGTCTAATATCACTCAAACGCTCCAATACCCCCCAGAATGCAAGAGGACTAATAGTTCAACTAATCACCATTATATACTAAGAAGATATTTTAACTATTTTTTGTTTTTTATGTGTGCATGGTAGTCTCATTTTCAGAAAATGTGCTCAGCAGTTCATGCTATGTAAGTGCAAATCCCAGCGTTTTATGGGTTAAAAGAAACTTTTCTTTGTATATTTATTTTAAATTTGTGTTATCAATAACAGTTATACTGTTTAACTATGAACACACTGATATTATACTGTTCCAAAAGTGTTTATTTTACCAACGTTGATTATAGCAGTGCTTCTCAAACTATCTGATGTGGCGTACCAGCAGTTTTTTTTCCAATCTGCCAGGGACCAGTAATATTTCTTAGTAATATTAATTGATACTAGAAACAATATAATGAATATAATAAAAGTTGACAATTTTTTTATTTATTTTGTAAACAAATGATACAATATTACTTAACCATTTTATAATGTTTCTTTCTTTTTTGGAAGCTCGCTGCATACCGGCAGCTGATGGCTCGCAGACCGGCGCCGGTCCGCAGACCACCACTTTGAGAAGCACTGGCTTAGCTTATGATAACCAAGGGAGATAAGGACTGTATTAGAGTTATCTCCCTTAGGAGGACATGGAAATTGAGATAGAAATGCTTTCGTTGTCATTGCATTGAAATTCACCTTTTTTCATGCTTCCATGGTTGGGATGAAATTCGGCGAGGAAGATTTTCTGCGGTCGGATGTCCTTCCTATTACCAACCCTTGCCTGTTTCCAGACTAGGTAGTATTTCCCCACAGCCAGACATGTTTTCATGGCAGTATGGAAACGAATGATGCCACATGTGTGTTGGTTGTACATGTTTGCAGTAATTATGCAATCACAAGGAATCACACGCACACACACATGCACACACGCACACACACATGCACATACGCACGCACACACACTCACACACACACACACACACACACACACACTATATTGATATATCCAAATCACTTTTTTTATTTTCTGTTTACCAAATCCACTCACAAGATATTGTGAGCTATGAAAGAGAAGAAAGGCATAGCTGTGTAGTAAGAAGCTTACTTTGCAACCATATGCTTCCAGGTTCAATCCCACTGCATAGCCCTAGACTGACCAAAACCATGTGAGTGAACATGGTAGGCAGAAACTGAAAAAAGCTTGCCGTGTGTGTGTGTCTTTGTGTTTGTGTTTTTCCCTCCTCCACTGCTTGACAACTGGTGTTGGTTTGTTTACATCCCTGTAACTTAGCAGTTAAGCAAAAGAGATCAATAGAATAATTACGAGGTTTTAAAAAAAAAAAGCCCAGTGGGGAGGGATCGATTCATTTGGCTAAAAATAAGAATATCTTCAAGATGGTGCCCCAGCATGGCCACAGTCTAATGACTGAAACAAGTAAAAGATAAAAGAAAGGTGCCACACAGCAGGCCTGAACCTGGAACCATGTTGTTTGCATCTTGTATGCATTTCTTAACCACACAGCCATGACTGCCATTGACTGACGCTGAAGTGTCTCTGTCTAATATCTCTGTTCTCTATACTTTGTTTTAAAACTTCATTCTTTACTTCATAAATAATACACAGAAACATACAGGGTAATACACACACAATAGACATATCACTTACCTGTGATACTTATGAGAAATAGAGATAGATGTATAAAAAAAAAAATAATAAATATATAAATAAACAAATATGTAAATACATACAGCCAGTACCACGTGACTGGCCCTCATGCCAGTGGCACGTAAAAGCACTCACTACACTCTCGGAGTGGTTGGCGTTAGGAAGGGCATCCAGCTGTAGAAACTCTGCCAGATCAGATTGGAGCATGGTGCAGCCATCTGGTTCACCAGGCCTCAGTCAAATCGTCCAACCCATGCTAGCATGGAAAGCAGACGTTAAACGATGATGATGATACAACATATGAAGCAAAAACCCAAACACACACACAAGAAATTTCACAGACGGCTACAACAATGGCAATAACAGCAACAGCAACAACTACCATGATGGCTACATTGTGGGTGAACACACATACACAGAGGAATACAGGAACTGTAACCATATTTTGGGGTCTTAGGACAGCAGCAGCACAATGGGGTGAGAGGATGGGGCTGCTGAGGGGAAAGCCACACTGCTGCTAAAAACTATGACACACACACACACAAGCATACACACATGCACACATACACATACACACAAACAAGGACACAATTGCATGCGCACATAAGGACACACATATGAGAACAGACTGGAGCAAGAACACACATGAAAACAAAAAGTGTCGCTGAAGAGGTCACATGTGTGACAAAAGATTTCCGGACAATGGACAGGCATTAAAATAATAAGATAAGACCAGTAACAAATAAGTGAAAAAAACATACAGGTCATCATCGACTTACGACCACAATTGGTTTCAATGACTGGTCCTAAGTGGGCCTACATGGCTGTGTTGTATATTTTTACATTCTTAAAGTATATTCTTAGGTAAAAGTCACACACAGCATTCTGTATTATACAATTACTAGCAGAAATACCCGGCGTTGCCCGGGTTAAAGAGAATAATGAAATCTAAAAACGCTGTCTAGACTACGCAACCCTCGACTGATAGTAGCTACGATACTATATTTCTACATTAATAACTCTCCAATCC
>NC_068992.1:40500064-40500735 GCF_001194135.2 Octopus bimaculoides | reverse complement strand
TGCCGTGGGCTCGAACTCTGCAAGAAGTTAAAAATTTGTTTTGACTAAAACACAACTGGAACCCTAAGTAAGGTATCTGTAAAATTTGAATGAAATTGGTTGCGTAGTTCTCGAGTTTTAGGGATTCACACACACACAGACAGACAGACAGACACACATTCTCATTTTTATATATATAGATACTAACGTTAGTCAAAAATTTCGGAGACTCAAGCTGTCGTCTTATAAACAAATCCAAGGTTGCCTCGACATCACCGCAACAAGATATTCATGCGACACTTGGGATAACCACAGTGGCGATCAATAACCAAACCTAGGGGAAGTGTTTGTTAGCTGACATCATCCGTAGACAGGTTAATTTCTGAGAAATTAAACCCATTAGATTTCAACTGGGCTATTTATTATTGCTGCGACACCAATTGTCATAGAGTCGATAGGTCATAAGTTGGCAACAACCTGTGTATAGTGTATGTGTTTATCTGGCAAAAAAAAAAGGTAAAAATGACCATCCCGAAATACAACAATATCAGTTTCAACACACAATTTCACATCAGGGATCTTGCAACACAAATTGATAACTGGAATTCTTTACTTCATTATCTTCTTATCTTCTTCTTCTTCTTCTTATTATTTTATGTTTGACTTTTGCTTTACAGATCGGAAGAGCGTCG
>NC_068992.1:40498530-40499523 GCF_001194135.2 Octopus bimaculoides | reverse complement strand
TTATTATTATTAATAATATAGAAAGGAATGAAGTAACTCCTCCTGTAGATATAGAGTCAAAATTAAAAGAAGAGTGCCATTTGCTATCTCGTGAACAATATTTCGACATCTTGCGTGTCTTCCACTGGTTCAAATAATAAATTTGTCAATCTACTTCATTTTCGTTTATATAGAAAGGATTGAGGTAACTCCTCCAGAAGATATATTATTATTATTATTGTTATGATTTTGATTTTTGCATCTATATCTTTCAGATCTTGGTAATGCTATCTGCAAAAATGGTATCTCTGATGCAAGTGATGCTGATGATGAGTGCAGCAACAATGCCGGGTCCATTTCTGCAGAAGAGTTTGAGCAAAACCCACCAGATTCTCAACTGTTCAGTCAGACCGTTTCCACTGTCAGTGCAACACCTACCCCTATGCATTCATCACAATCTGAAATGTCTTCGCTGATTCTCAACAACCAGAGGAACGTCCCCAAATGGTCGTGCGGTTTTCTCATATTTCTGGTCTTGGCCCTTGGAGCCCTTCATGCTATCTCTACACATTACTATTATGGTAAAGTTAATCATTTGAACCATTTGAAGTACCAAGTGTGTTAGTGTGACCCTTTTGTGGCTGTTTTTTAAGCAAATATACTGCTTAAGTTTATAAGCAAACAAGGCAGACTCAAGCTAGTTGCTAGGTGAGAAGCTTGCTTACTAACCACATGGTTCTGGGTTCAGTCCCACTGTGTGGCACCTTGGACAAATGTCTTCTACTATAGCCTCAGCCTGACCAAAGCCTTGTGAGTGGATTAGGTAGACGGAAACTGAAAGAAGTCTGTTGTATGTATGTATGTATTTGTGTATCTGTGTTTGTCCTCCCACCATCTCTTGACAACTGATGTTGGTGTATTTACGTTCCTGTAACTTAACAGTTCGGCAAAAGAAACCGATAGAATAAGTACTAGGCTTATAAAGAATAAGGCTTGGGTGCGATTTCTTCGACT
>NC_068992.1:40495860-40497720 GCF_001194135.2 Octopus bimaculoides | reverse complement strand
CAGAAACAGCTGTAAGACTCTATCCATAAAATACTTCTCCAACCTTACCATTGCTCTCTTTATTTTTTTATTTTTATATATTATATATATATATATATATATATATATATATGTGTGTATATATATGTATATTGAGAGATAGATAGATAGATAAGTAGAGAAACAGATGTGTTTTTGTGTGTGTGTATATACACATGATCATCATTTAACATCCATTTTCCATGCTGGCATGGGTTGGATAGTTTGACAGAAGCTGACCATCTGAAGGGCAGTTCAGGCTCCATGTCAGTTTTGGCATGGTTTCTATGGCTAGATGCTCTTCCTAAGATCAACCACTTTACAGAGTGTACTGGGTGCCTTTACGCAGCACCAAGTACATAATGACGATGATGATGATGGCTGTTTACTCGTGACCAAGGAAAACCATCACTGACCATTAAGAACATTGTGCACGCTATTTACACTTTGCACTTGTGACTTGAGTGGTGGCTATATATATATATATATATATATATATACAGGGTGACCCCAACAAAACAGAACCTAGAAATCTTTGAATAAAATGACGCAGGGGAATAGATTGAGATGAACAGTGATTCCAGCAAGACGCCCCCCCCCCTGCATCAAATGACTCCCTAGCCTGGCTGAGAGAGCTGATCAGCAGGAAGTGTGATACTGAGTGGACACTGCATTCACCAGACTTGAACCCCCCCAGATTTTTATCTGAGGGTGTCTCAAGGATAAGGTTTACCAGAACAACCCCCAGACAATTGATGAACTGAAGGCAGCAATCACACCAGAAATCAGGGAAATCCCCAAAGTGGAATGTGTTTGAGTAATTGAGAATTTTGTGCTATGTATGCAAGTGTTTGCGCAATGTATGCCATTTGGAGCATAGTTTGAAAAGAACATGACTCTTATACAAAGTGAATGATCGTACACAGACTGAAGTTTAAGTCCAGTAAATTTCAAGAAATTTGCTGGACCTTTGTAGGATTTAATAAAATGTTTATGGTTTCTGTTTTTTGGGGGGTCACACTGTATGTAGCTGGGCTCTCAGAAATTCTGAGTTGGTGCGTAGTTGCTGGGAGTGAGGCAGTCCATAGGTTTTTTTTAAAGGTCACTCTGATATAAAACCAGATACACAGGGAATGGCATTGTACATTTTGAGGATCTTCTGCTATTTTATCATTTTGCTTATGCATAACGGTCCTTATAACCTTGTGCTAGAACTTAATATCCATATGCTTCAGAACAAAGTACAGAGCAGTGATATGAAATTATAATGACAAAGGAAATAAATTGTATCGTCAACTTCATTGGCTTACAGCTGTTTCTGCTATAAGATGCTATGCACTCATCGTTGAATGCTTGTGTATCATCATATAGATTCAATGGAATTTCAAACATAAAGGGCAATATGTTTGAAGCTTTAAGGTGAAATACAATCATTCAAGTATGAGTGCTTTGCATCTGATAGCAGAAACAGCTGTAAGCCAATGAAGGACACGACATAATTTCTTAGTCCTTTGTCATTATTGTTTCTTATAGATATTGTCATATAGAAGTTCCATTGTTGGTTCAAATATAGAACTGTCTAATCAGTTTGAAATTTACTTTCGCCCCACCTCCCTCTGCTAATTAGGATCCCAAGTTCTTCAATTTATGTGTAACTGTTGTACCAAATTTATAAAAAAATTTTTTCTTTTAAATTTAATTTGAATTTATCAATCAATTAATTGAATTGTTTCTTTTTGTGATTTTATTTTTTAGGAGATACTCATTTTAACATTGCCACAGATGATCCTAATCTAATAAAACAGATGGTACGTCTATATATATATATATATATATATATAT
>NC_068992.1:40493562-40495699 GCF_001194135.2 Octopus bimaculoides | reverse complement strand
TGAACAGGTCATCACATCCCATCTTAGTTGTTATTTGGAGTTCCTGCCCTGTTAGTTGTATTGTGGGTGGGGGTGGGGGGGCTGTGCTGCAATTTTGTGTTCCATTTTTGGCATGTTTTCTATGGCTGAACACCTTTCGTTACACCAACCACTTTATAGAATATACTCAGTGCGTTATTTCATGGCACCAGCACTAGAGAGGCTGCCTTATCTTCTACAATATCAAAAAGTCCTGCCTCCTCTGTATTGGAGGGTGAAAGAAAGAATAGCATGGATCTGATGGGAGAAACAGAATGGTTGGAGTGAGTGGGTGGCGAGGGATGAAGTAATGGAAGAGAGACAATGATAGGCAGCTATATGTTGAGTGTTGTGATGATGGAAGAGGGAGATATGTAGGAAGACAGGATAATGGAAGAATGAGTAATAAAGCAGAGTTGCTGATGCATGTGTACATTGAGTTATTGAGGAGAGAGTAGTGTGAGAAAGAAAGTAGTAGAAAGCAATAGAAATAGGCAATGGTGAGAGAGAGAGAGAGAGAAACGAATGCCATTGGTGGAGGGGGAGAGAGTGAGAGAGGAGAATAATGAATGCCATCGGTAGAGGGGGAGAGAGAGAGGGAGAATAATGAATATCAATAGTGGAGGGGGAGAGAGGGAGGATAACTAATGTCATCGGTAGAGGGAGGATAACTAATGTCATTGGTAGAGGGTGAGAGAGAGGGAAATGGGTAGCAAGATGGTGAGTGGTGTTGAGCCCCAACAGTTCTGATGTCGTCCCTCTTTATTCAGGCACCATGATAAGGAGAGAGATGTAAAGTGATTAACAGGTGACCATGCAGGTATTGACTATAGAACAAGCTAATGCCATTCCTCATTAAGCAGGTGGCATGATGCAGAGGATAGAAGAGAGCGTCCATCATAGACGGGGGGATAACAAAGAAGATGAGAGGGCAATAAAATTCCACCTTCATTGTTGTCGGAAATGTGTGTGTCTTAGTGGTTACGGCATTCTGCTCATGATTGTAAGGTCATAAGTTCAATTCCAGCCGACGCGTTGTGTCCTTGAGCAGGGCACTTTATTTCACGTTGCTCCAGTCCACTCAGTGGGCAAAAATGAGTTGCACCTGTATTTCGAAAGGGGTGGCCAGCTTTGTCACATTCTGTGTCACGCTGAATCTCCCTGAGAACTATGTTAACTGTATGTGTGTCTGTGGAGTACTTAGCCACTTGCATGTTAATTTCACGAGCAGGTTGTTCTGTTGATCGGATCAACTGGAAAACCTGTCATTGTAACTGACAGAGTGCCAGTTGCCATTAGCAACTTTCAAGCAAGGTACCATATCCCTGTGGCCAAAGATAAAAGATATATTTTTTGCTCTTTTTTTTTTTTTGTTTTCATTTAAAATTTTTTCTTTCTTTTGAAATAGGAGACTGTTTATCAACTTAATGAACAGAATAAACTCCTAACCAAACATGTGCATTCGTTGAAAGAAGAACTTCAGAATGTGCTATCTTCGAAACATCTGTTATCTGAAGAACTGCATCAAATGAATAATATGCTTAAGAACCGAATCTCAGATCTTGATGTACAGATTGTCGAGCTGCGACAAGACATATCTGGGGTTATCTCTAAACCAGAGACAACAGATCCTTCTATTGTAATTAATGAAGAAACTGATGCCAGGCCTGAAGATAACGGTAAGCACAAGGTTTCTCTTATTTTATCTCCATGTGCTTTAACCCAATTTTACCATATTCCTGGCATACCTGGAATAGCCTAAACATCTCTACTGGATTCCCATTAAAGCTGTAATGAACAACACACATAGAAAAAGAAGTTAAAATACTAAATACAGACAACCAATCACATTGCAGCATTGTGGTCATGTGTTTATGACTCATTGTTGATGGTATCCCCCATAGCTTTTTTTTCTTTCATTTCTTTTCTTTAACTTGTTTCAGTCACTCAAGGCCATGCTGGAGCACTGCCTTGAATCTTTAGTCGAATCAATTGACCACGGTACTTGTGTTTTTTTTTGTTTTTTTTTTATTCAAACCTGGTACTTACTCTATCAGTCTCTTTGACCAAACTGCTAAGTAACGGGGACACCAACACCAGTAGTCAAGTGGTGGTGAGG
>NC_068992.1:40490583-40491506 GCF_001194135.2 Octopus bimaculoides | reverse complement strand
TTGGACATAAAATTTACCGTTCTATATCTAAGATATGAGGAATTATGTACATTATTTACATTTGGCAGATATTCGTCCATGGGCATATGGTGTAGTGGTTAAGAGCACAGGCTACTAACCCCGAGATTCCGAATAATAATAATAATAATAATAATAATAATAACATCATCAAAAAATACCTTAGGAATGAGAACCCAGGTTCGAAATTTCCCCAAGAGACCTGATGAAGGCTGGAGGGTATATCAGCTGAAACGTTGTGTTAACAACAAACAAGATGAGGACAAATATCCGTCAAATGTAAATAATGTAATAATAGAGTTTACCATTATGCCAAACAATGAGAGTGATTTGAAGAATCAATCTGGTTAAAATGATGAGGAAGTTTGCGATTCGGGTGAGCAAATACAGTGGATAAGTCTGTTATTGTTATTCTCCTGAATGCCTTTTTGTTTTTTCTGTGATTCTGTCCATTTTTATTTAACCTGCAATGAACAAATACGGTAATCGAAAGAGAAAGACTTATCATTGTTATCCTCCTGAATTTTTTTGTGATTCTGTCCATTAGTTTGCCTGCAATCTCGAGTTACTCTTGCGTTGTGTATGCAACAAGTATTTTTTTTTCACTCAGGACCCACTGCGGGGCTAAGGTCTGAGAGGGTGAATCTTCCTTGTCACATTACCTAGATGAAACCTGTCTCTTTCGATATGCCTGTCAATGGTCTATATACATTTAGTATGATATATAGATGGCTATTTTAATTTAATGTTGTTTTAATTGTGGACACCGAGAAGTTCTTTTTTTCTTTCAAATTTTGTAAGTCGTTCAATAGTTATCTCCCTTAGAGACAGTTTTGTCAGTTGTTTGTCATTCGTAAGTTGGTGTTTCAACACGTCATAGGAAGGTGTTTCACCACCAGCAGCAG
>NC_068992.1:40485239-40490017 GCF_001194135.2 Octopus bimaculoides | reverse complement strand
TCCTCCCCTTCCTCCTCCTCCAATCACCCTCTTTCTGTCCAGTCACCCCTCCTCACATCACAGAAATCAATAGGAATGATCATTCACTGATATTATTGCTTACCCTTCTGTTTGTCCCACATGTACATGAGACAAATAATTAATATTATTCATTCTCTCATATTTTAATTAATTTTTGCAGAGGCTACGAAGACTGCTGAATTCCCTTCTGCTCCATTTACCAATGATGATGCCAACAAGAAGCCGGATGGAGGTGATGAGCGTCAACATTCTATGATTCTTGTACAGAAACTGGAGAGAGAGATAAAAAGAGTTGAACTGTGGAAGAGGCTCTACTTCCATAAACGATGCCAATCAAATGATTCTAGCCATTCACAGAATCCCAGAGACATGAAAAGTTTAAACGAGTTATTAAAAGAGTTGTCATTTACAGCTTTGAACTTCTCTGGCAACGGCACTTTAACTTTAGAAGCTGTTAAAGAACTTATGTCATCTTCAGTTGTGGAACTATCACAGAAGGCTCAAAATTGGAAAAATTACATCTCTGAGAAACTTCAGAACTTTACAGCAGAAAGTCAAAACTGGAAGAACCAGCAAAACAGAAAGGGAAAATCCAGACCCTCGTTTAGAAATCTTGATATGTATGCTCAAAAAATGATGAACAAACTCCATGCTACGAAAGAAAAATTACAAAATAAATTTCAGAAGACTCTCGGTAAAATCAGTAGCAAATTAGATAGTTTTTTGTTAAAGAATAATCTTGGAAGTTTCTTTAATCTGCGCAAACCAGAACCAATTGAAAAATCTAGCCAGATGGAAGCAAAAACAACACTGGGACAATACAAAGGAAAAGACTATCGTAGAAGAACAGAGGGGGATGAAAGATCAGTTGGGATTAAGAAATCTCTTTCTAAAGAAAATAATCTCCAGCATGATAAATATAAGGAAAGTGGGAAGAATACAAGACGGAACATACATGTGGTTAATTTTAAAAAGGAAACATCTTTCAGTAATGAATACAATAGAGAAAGATCTTTGAATAATGAAGATAATAAGGTAAGTTTTTTGAATAATGAAGGCAATAAGAAAAATTCTTGGAATAATGAATATAATGCTAATTTTCAGATATTTTCACCTGAAAACATTGATGAGCGCAAGGAAAACAAAAACAAGAATCACCGACAGAATTTAGGCAAAAACTTTAAGGAAACTGATAAAAAACACAAAGATGGATGTAAGAAAAAGGATCATTTAAATAAAGGGAAAAATAGGGACTTTCATAAACAGGAGAAAAGGGAAAAGAGGCAATTGTCAAATAAAGAAGAAAGTTCCTATTCTCATAAAGACACAATTACAAAACAGGAACATAGACGGAAGAATAGAAATAATGAAAAGGTGCGATTATATAAATTGAATGAAAAGAAAAAAACTAGTTTCCAAGTTGAAGAACAAAAAGACCACTTTGGTAAGCAGAATGGTAAGCGAAAGAAACGTCCAGGTAGGCAGACAGTTAAAGTTAAAAATCAAAGTGAGAATTTTGAAAGAAAACAAATCAAAAAGAAAAGGAAATCAGATCCAAGCAGAAAAAAGTTCCAAACTCAAGGCAAGCACAAATTCCAAAGGTTTTCCCGAAAATCTTCACATAATAAAGAACTACATCGAGAATATTCTAGAAAATGGTCATCAAAGCGTTCCCATAATTTAGGTGGAAAGCAGCATTTGAAATGCAGAAAAAGGTTGAGTAACATTGCAAACAGAATCAATAAAGTCTCAGAGGAGAACTTCAGCCTTATGAAGCATCGCAAGATCAGGCAACTTGCTTTTACGTTGTTTCATTACAACAAAGATTGTCTTCGAGAAACAGTCCAGTCTCAGCATCTGTGGCCAATGTGCCAGCAGATTTGGTGGTCCCTCTGTTGGCAAGGATTGCTGATTGCTAACCCTCCCAACTCACTGTGTTATGGACATTTGTTACCATGGCAATTGGCTGTAACTGCGTCTCCAGCTAGTTATGTTGGGTGCGAAAGGTGTGGATGCTCCTACTGGTCGGTACACTTTAATGACACGTCTTCTGGGGAATCGGAGGAGAATTTCAGCTGTCAAAAAATAGAGTAAGCTGAACAATTTTCTAATGTATTCTTCTGTTTGCAAGGTTTGAAATGCTGTTTGTAGTGTATATTAGTGTATATCTTATGTGTGTGCCTGTGTGTTAATATATATATATATATATTTATACAGATAGGTAGCCAGATAAATAGATAGATGGATAGATATAGATAAATAGTTAGGTAGATAGATAGATAGACAGACAGACAGACACAAATGTACAGATAGATAGATAGATAGATATAACATGAGTCTTTGACTGCTCTCCCTTATTAACATGGGTTGGAACAATTGTCACAAACAGTGCCAGTCCCTCTTGTGTTTCAATTATGGGTTTAGTTTCTCTGGCTGGATGCCATTTTATCATGGCACCAACACCAGAGAGGTCATCATGTACCCCAACAAGACCAGATTAAAGTATCTTCTCCCTCTTGTTTCTTCTCTGCTCATTCTACAGTAACTTTCTAGAGTCTATTGGTTGCCATTTTATGTTGGCACCAGCACTGATGAAGTGCTTGGACTCTACAAAACAAAAAAGGGTCCTCACTGCTGAATTGTGTCACTGTTTGTTGTGGGTAATCAACAGTGGGGTTAGTGAAGAGGGCAGTTGCAGGAGATGAGTGATGATGAGACGCAGGAAGAGGTGTGAGTATGAAGGAGGAGATAGTGATGGGTGGAGGAACAGTTTGGAAGAAGAAAGGGAGAGGGAGAAAAGGAGAGGCGTGTGTGAGGTGCTATGCAGTGGGATTGAAACTGAAACCATGTTACAGAATGATACACATACACACCTATCCCTGCAAACATACACCCAATCATACATCCACTCACAAAGTCACATACAATCACATACACACACACTTGCACGATCATACATATATCAACACTCACACACACACGCACACGCACTCACACGCACACGCACGCATGCACTCATACGCACTGCGATCAAACATCAGATACTATTAGAATCTTCAAAATTTTCCAAAATGTGATCTTTTGCAGTTGCAGTAATAACTTTGACAGCCGACAACAGCAGAGAATTTTGAAAAACAAAATGCCGATGTCTGGGATGTGGTACTTCAAAGAAGACAGTTGGCGGCATTATAACGGCATGGAACCAACATTAGAAGAGAAGACCAATTGGTACATAAAGATGATGGAAGCAAGACAGAACCAACACCAACAGATGCATTGAAACATCACAGCAATGCTTCATCCGCTGTAATAGCTATGGTGACCACCACCATTGAAAGTACATTTGCAATGGTTGTGATCAGGCTTGTTAGTCAGCCAAATTTTGTCATGATGTACAGCTCCTACATGTTTCATGTCATAGTGTTTAATCCTACATGTTTAATTAACCATTGAACTAATTGTATATGCAAGCTATTTCTGAAAGTAAAAATATGACAACATCTGACAGGAATCGCTGTGTCTAAAACGAATGATATACGCTCAGGTAATCATGAATGGAAGCTTTATTTGTAGGCAAAGATGGCTGCATTCTTCTCCTGTGTAATGATTAGCATGCTTTCTTGGTTGCACAGTCACACGCATAGGGATTTGATTCCTGTCACATGTTGTCACATTTTGGCTTCTGAAGAATATGTTTTGAGTATATAAGACAATATTTATAATATATTTTCTAATGAAAAAAAAAATGCATCATTATGATTACTCTAACATTACACACACACGTATGTATATATATGTATGTATATAAGTATGTATATGCATGTGTATATGTCTGTGTACATATATAAATGTATATACATTCATATACATATATGTACAGTCACATATATATATATATATATATATATATATATATATATATATATATATATATATATATATATATATATATACATACACATACACACTCACACACACATACATATATAAACACACACACACATATGTATATGTGTATACATACATATAAATATATAGTTCATTTCTTTCTTTTAACATGGGTTTTCCATTTATTTTTGTTTCTGAATCTCTAATTGTTTAAATTAAACTATCAAAACTTCTTCAGTCATATATATATATATACACATACACTTGCACACACTCATGTGTGTATATACGAGGGTGAGTCAAAAAGTAATGCCATTTTGTTTAGGACAGGTATAATTACCAACACAGGAACATGTATCATACATCAAAATGAATCTGGTCCTCTGTGGATCACATCCCTACTTCTCAACATAGTTACCGTTTCTCTCAAAAGCAATGTTCCACCTTCGAATGAGAGCATGTATCCCTGCCCCATAAAATTCTGTTGACTCTTCTTTGAGCCATTTCTTCACTATAGTTTTCACTTCCTTGTCACTGGAATAATGTTTGCCTCAAACCCTCTTTCATGGGGCCAAAGATATGATAGTGTGAAGGTGCTAAATTATTCCAGTGACAAGGAAGTGAAAACTGTAGTGAAGAAGTGGCTCAAAGAACAGTCAACAGAATTTTACGGGGCAGGGATACATGCTCTCATTCGAAGGTGGGACATTGCTATTGAGAGAAACAGTGACTATGTTGTGAAGTAGGGATGTGATCCACAGAGGACCAGCTTCATTTTGATGTATGATATATGTTCCTGTATTGGTAATTATACCTTTCCTAAACAAAATGGCATTACTTTTTGACTCACCCCTCACCCTTGTATATAT
>NC_068992.1:40481606-40482731 GCF_001194135.2 Octopus bimaculoides | reverse complement strand
CTATCTATCTATCTATCTATCTATATATATATATATATATATATATATATATACATATACACTGGCAATATTAAAAATAAGGATTACTCCAAGGTAGCAACTGCATTACCTTTAATTCAATGATTATATTCTACCTTTTCAGACCAACATATGTTTCAATTGCGCTGATTAGTGATTGTTGCGATTGGAACCCTGCTATCAAACGGTGCAGTCTCTTCAAGGTCTGAACTTGACATCCTTCAGTATGGCCATTTAATGATTTTCTATTATAAACTTTGTGTATTTTATGCATATTTATACATGTGTGGTATATATCGTTTAATGTACACTGTACTGAAATAAGAGCTAATAGACTCTTGCAGGTTTCATAACACACCTTGTGTCTCCAAGCAATCGTCATGTGCTCAGAGCCCAAAGATTGCTTGGAGAGATAGAGAGAGAGAGAGAGAGAGATTTGCAATTACCCAGATAAACAAATTAGACTCATTAAAAGTATAATTAAATATATTGAATATAATAGTATGGGTATTGTATTTCATACCCAAACTATTATACTTAATATATTAAATATATTCAATGAGACTGATTTGTTCATCCGCGTAATTGCCTCTATACCTGCTCACTTTGATCCCTCTTATAGCCTTTCTTTACCTCGTGCAATCAGTCTCCTGTAAACATATTCGGAGTTTAACTGTGAATCTCTTGAGCACTACTAAGAGTCGTCTATACGGAGAATCTCTGGATTTCATCTGTGGACTATATGTATATATATATATCATCATATATACAGTGGTAGACTGGGTCTAAAAATATTGGTTGCCAGGAGACTAAGGGGGCCCACCCACAAATACAAAGCTATCATTTAATTTTTTTTTTTTTTTTTGTTTTTTTTTTTTGTTAAAAGTTTTCTTTTCAATTGTCTTCAGACACAGCCAGGCTGAAATGATTAATGCATTCTTTTAGGAGTGAATAAATAATTCTCAAAATTGACGGGGTCAGGCCCCTTAGATACTAACATGGGCCCCGATATATGGATTCTAAAGGCACAGGGGCCCACTTGCCATCGGGTAAACTGGCAACCTGACCATTCTGCTACTGTATATATATATATATATATATATATAT
>NC_068992.1:40480713-40481422 GCF_001194135.2 Octopus bimaculoides | reverse complement strand
ATATATAGTCCCACCCATGCCACCATAGAATGCAGATGTTAAACAATGATGCTGATATATATATGTGTGCATGCATGTATATACACACAAACACACATATGTGTGTGCGTGTATATATTCATATATATTTATATATATATATATATATATGCGTGTGTGTGTGTGTGTGTATCTATATTATATGATGATGTCTATATGCATATATATATATATACGTATATATATATATTTATATACACACACATACACATATACATATATATATATATATATATATCATATATACTGCCTTTGTTATGGCTAATATCAAACACTCAGTGGGGGAGGGGGCAGATATAATTAGTAATAAGAACGACCACAAATTATAATAAATTTATCTTTTATTTATTATTCTTTTACCATTCTCATACTTGTAAGAACATTTGGTTTATAGAATTTACGAGAAGGAATTCTTGTTAACTTTCGCAGCCATTAATGTCAATTTGTGTTTGTTTGTTTGTTTGTTTCTTCTTTTCATTCCTGTATTTTGCTGGAATATTCTGTGTGCCTTAAATTTTCGGGTGGATATTTTTGGTCAAGGATAACATCCGTTACTTAAATGTTATTCTTTTTTTCCACTTATTGGTAGAATATTATATATATATATACACATATATATATAAGTATATCAATATATATATATATATATATATATATATATATATATATA
>NC_068992.1:40479604-40480703 GCF_001194135.2 Octopus bimaculoides | reverse complement strand
ATATATATAAAGTTAATGATTCATAAATTTAATTTCAATTTAAAATATATTTTTTTCATCTTATGTGTATCATTTTCATTATTTGTTTACTTATTTTTATTTTTCAATTGCAACTGCTTTAAACAATTATTTTTTAAATATTTAAAAATTTTTATTACTACTACTACTACTATTATTACCATTATTATTATCATTATTATTTTTTTAGATATTGTTATAATTATTTTCAAAACGAATTTAAATGCTATTTTTTGTTTAGTTTTTATTATGTCTCTCATCTAATGTTTCTTTATACAGTTTATATTATGGATGAATGCATACTAATAAAAATAATAATAAAATAATTTTAAAAAATGGAAAAAAAAATCGTTAATATGTTGTCTTTGGTATTTATTCAAATTTCTAAATTCTTCACTGTTTTTGGTTCTGATCGGTTCGAAACTCACTCAGTGACTGATGTGATTGATGATGGTGATTGATTGTGATTGGTGTCGACTGATGTGATTGATATGATTGATGGTGGCAATGTAGTTGAGAGTGGTGAGGTAATTGATAATGTTGACAGGACATGATTGATGGTGGTGGTGATGTGATTGAGGGTGATGGTGATGTGATTGAGGGTGATGGTGATGTGATTGGTATGATTGATGGCATTTGAGATGTGATTAGTGGTAGTATTGCTAGTTTTGGTTCATCGTGAGGCACAATGCCTATCATGTTGAAAGACTGATCTACAAATATACGCATGGCTGTGTGGTAACAGGTTTGGTTCCCAACCACTTGGTTTTGGGCTCAGTCCCACACTGCAGCACCTTGGACAAATGTTTACTGTAGCCCTGGGCCTACCAAAGCCTTGTGAACGGATTTGGTAGACAGAAACTGAAGGAAGCCTATTCTATGTGTATATTCTTTCACTTGTTTCAGTCATTTGACTGTGGCCATGCTGGAGCATCACCTTTAGTCAAACAAATTGACCCCAGGACTTATTCTTTGTAAGCCTAGTACTTATTCTATCGGTCTCTTTTGCTAAACTGCTAAGTTACAGGGATGTAAACTTACCAACATCAGTTGTCAAGTGATGGTGGGGGGGGGGACAAAC
>NC_068992.1:40475594-40479579 GCF_001194135.2 Octopus bimaculoides | reverse complement strand
CATCATCATCATCATCATCATCATCAACATCGTTTAACGTCCACTTTCCATGCTGGCATGGATTAGATGGTTTGACTGGCGACTAGTAAGCCAGATGGCTGCACCAGACTCCAATCTGATCTGGCAGAGTTTCTACAGCTGGATGCCCTTCCTAACGCCAGCCACTCTGAGAGTGTAGTGTGTGCTTTTACATGGCACTGGCACAAAGAGCAGTCAGGCGGTACTGGCAATGGCCACGCTCAAGATGGTGATTTTTATGTGCCACGTGCACAAGTGCCAGTAAGGCGACACTGGTAACGATCATGCTCGAATGGTATTTTTTACATGCCACCAGCACGGGGCCACACAGCAGCCCTGGCAACGATCACGCTCGGATGGTGCTCTTAGCGCTCCACTAGCATGGATGCCAGTCATGCAGCACTGTCATCGAATTCGATTCTGATTTCACTTGCCTCAATAGGTCTTCACAAGCATAGTTTAGTGTCCAATGAAAGAAAGGTATGCATAAATGGGCTGGTTACACCGCTGGCATAGGCCACAGGTTATGGTTTCACTTGGCCTGTCAGGTCTTCTCAAGCACAGCATATTTCCAAAGGTCTTGGTCACTAGTCATTGCCTCGGTGAGGCCTAATGTTCGAAGGTCGTGCTTCACCACTTCATCCCAGGTCTTCCTGGGTCTACCTGTTCCACAGCTTCCCTCGACTGCTAGGGTGTGACACTTTTTCACACAGCTATCCAGCCTCCAGCCGTAGAAACCATGCCAAATCAGGTTGGAACATGGTGCAGCTCCTCGACTTACTAGTTTTCAGTCAAACAGTCCAACCCATGCCAGCATGGAAATGGACGTTAAATGATAATGATGATGATGAGTCTTTGTAGCTGGATTTTTATGTGGTTTGAGAGATTCTTTCCGTGTATCAGGTTACCAAGTCACAAATGATTCCTACTGAATTCTTTTGCAAACGGTCTATGTTTGTTGTGGGTGTTTTCTTTCAGGTACTCGTTACTAGATACCAACTTGTTGGTTAGGGTCTGGTCACACCTCCCAGGATATTCAGAATGTAAAGTACCAAAACAAATACTGTCGACCATTTTGTCTATTGCTCCAGTCTGGCATTCATTTTATTGATCCATGGAAAGATAAAAAGCAAAATTCACCTCAGCAGGGTTTGATATCAGAACATAAAGTGTCAAAGCAATTACCGCAGAGTATGTTGTCCAATGCACCGATTATTGCACCATTCCACTACTTTGGGTTGTAACTCATTTTATTGACCCAGGGAAGAATAAAAGCATATTTGACCTCAGCTGAATTTGAACGAATACCACAAAGCATTTTGTCTGTTGTTATTCACTGCCCCGGACTAGGACTTTATTTTATTGACCCCCACCCCACTCCCACCCGGTTCCAAACTTCCCATATCGGAAGGGGGAAAAACAATGTTGAAACTATGATTTGAACTCAGAATGTATGGGAGCCAAAACAAATATTGCAAAGCAGCTTATTCAACGCGCTAATAATTCCATTAACCCACCAGTCTGGATCCTGGAAGGAAGATGACTTCAGCAGCATCCGAACTCCGAACGTAAAGAGCTGGAACAAATCCTGCAAGACATTTTGTCTGTTGCTCCACCGATTAAGAAATGAAGTGAATCAGTAAACAACCAGCAGACGAATTTTTACCCCCTGAACGGACGTTGTTTGTTGGACTTAAGCGACCATGCACGAGCACAGTTTTGATAGGCTTAATCGATAAAATCGATCTCAGTATTGATTTTTCTTTTGGTACTAATTCTATTGGCGGTCAGCTAAATTGTTAAGTTAAGGGGGATGTAAAAAAACCAACACTAGTTGTGAAGTGACGAGGGACAAACACAAAGGAGCAGCTCCCTATATACACACGCATATATACACACACACACACATATATATATATATATATATATATATATATATATATGTGTGTGTGTGTGTGTCCATCTTCATTATCATCACCAGTCTAACATCTACATTCCCATACTTGCATAGCTCAGAAGGAATTCGTTGGCAGATTTCCTATGCTCGGATGCTCTTCCTGCAGCTTACCTTCACCTGTTTCCAAGTAAGTCCCCATAGTCAGATATGTTTTTCATTGAAGATTGCAAACGAATGACATCGCTTGAATGACAGTGATACTCGTTTATAACCATATGAACACGTGATATCTAGACAAGGGGCCGGACATACACTCATAAATGCACACATACGTACGTACGTAGCGAAATAACACTCAACTTATCCCTCAACTGCCTTGAAAAAGAGAATGAAACATTAGATGTAGGTTCGAAAAGTATGATCAATCAGGGTTGACCTGGGTTTTAAAAGTATGCTAATATTTATAAATGCAAAAAATAGAAAAGAAAACATTATATAGTAGAATGCTTTCTTTAGTTTAAATGTTTGTAATATTGTCACCAGAAATTTTCTAACACTCGTAAATAAGCATTTCCCTAGAGACCGTAGATATCGTACGATCTTCAACAGAAATAACGTAAAAGTGAGGCACAGTTGCAGGAAAATCGCCGCTGCCTCTGTTGGAGGAACACGCAAAGCTCTACTAAGCTCTACTATTTATGCAATTGCAATAACAATAATACAAGCTCTTTCACCAATATATCTTATATAATAATAGTTGATCGAGCTGAGGTTACTCTTTCTGATAACAGTGAAGCAAACTGATTTTACAGAAAACCCTTTAAACAAAGATCCACACATCACATCTATACATTCAGATAAAAAGAAACTCATCTTACGAGTCTAAATATGCTTGGAGTTTTAAGGATTCTATTAAGAACAAGTAAAATATCGATTGGCCAGTTATAGAACTGGTGTCTCCATACATTAATGGCTCCAGAAAATGCAGTCTATGTGTCTTGGAGAGGTGTAAATTTTCGCAATTTTGACCAAAAGACAGGAATTTGTAAATTGTTAATGCTAATAAATACATATATGACGCATATTCTAAAGCTTTTCTGGCAACCAATAAAATCTCAAAGCATTTGTGAATATTTTTGCTTATATATATATATATATATATATATATATATATATATATGCATGTATGAGTATTGTGTGTGTCCATTTTCATTATCAGGCGCAGGAGTGGTTGTGTGGTAAGTAGCTTGCTTGCCAACCACATGGTTCCGGGTTCAGTCACACTGCGTGGCACCTTGGGCAAGTGTCTTCCACCATAGCTTCGGGCCGACCAAAGCCTTGTGAGTGGATTTGGCAGACGGAAACTGAACGAAGCCCGTCGTATATGTGTGTATATATGTATGTGTGTGTATATGTTTGTTTGTCTGTGTTTTGTCCTCTCAACATCGCTTGACAACCGATACTGGTGTGTTTACGTCCCCGTAACTTAGCGGTTCGGCAATAGAGACCGATAGAATAAGTACTAGGCTTACAAAGAATAAGTCCTGGGGTCGGTTTGCTCGACTAAAGGCGGTGCTCCTGCATGGCCGCAGTCAAATGACTGAAACAAGTAAAAGAATAAAAGAATATATGTTCACGCTGTTTCCTTCAGTTATCTTGATAAATTCCAAAGCAAGCACAGAATCCAGACTCAAGGAATTTCAGCCAATACATACAAACACACAAATACATACATACATGCATACATACATACATACATACATACATACATGCATGCATACATACACGCATGGATACATACATATATTGTTACACTCACGCACTGTGTATATTGTATGTGTGTGTGTATATATATATATATGTGTGTGTGTGTGTGTATGTGTGTGTGTGTGTGTATGTGTGTGTGTGTATATGTGTGTGTGTGTGCTACTATCGATTATGAAAGGTCCCAAACCACCGATTTGTTGATCATAAAACATAAATTCAACGCTGACAAACCAAAATTTTCCATCATCTTCGCCGCCAATGCCGCCAGCGTCATTATCCTCCTCCTCCTCCTCCTCCTCCTCC
>NC_068992.1:40473775-40474624 GCF_001194135.2 Octopus bimaculoides | reverse complement strand
ATATATATATATATATATATATATATATATATATATATAGAGAGAGAGAGAGAGATAGATAGATAGATACCTATAAATGTCTGTATAAAGAATGTATGTGCACACACACACACACAAACACACACACATGTAGATATAAGTAGATAGATAACTATATGTGTGTACATATGTATGTATATTTCGTGTATATATATGTATACACAAGCTTGTATATGAACATGCACATTCGTATTTACGAGTATGTGTGTGTGTGTGTGTGTGTGTATACATATACACATGTATGCACACATATATAAATATATGTATACGTACACATATTTTTACACCCATGCTATTTATCGGAAGACATGACTCGATAGTTAAGAAGTGCATTTGTACCAATAAAATCCGGGGCTCGTTTCCAATGCGCGGCATCTTGAGCAAGTGTTTCTTTTCTTATAGTTCCAGCTAAACCCGACCCTTGAAAGAATGAATGTCAAATCTCGTGTCTCGTTGATTCTCTGCGAGGAAAACTTTACAGGTAAGTGGACCGTGTGACTAGATTCAGCCGTATACACGTTTGTAGAGCACGAGTTGAATTTGACTAACAACGGAATGCTCGTCCTTGAAATCGACGGAAGTGTCATCATCTGTGTTTGTGTGTGTGTGTGTGTGTGTGTTCATACTTAACACGCATACTTGTATACGTGACATGAATATCTCCCTCTTTCTCTGTCATGTATATGAATACACGTATGCATGTGTGTGTGTAATCCTTTGAAACATATGTAGGAATAAAGTATGCAATTATAACATGCGTTTTCTCCAATCCTTAAATTCTTATATATATATATATATATATATATATAT
>NC_068992.1:40470035-40472825 GCF_001194135.2 Octopus bimaculoides | reverse complement strand
CACACACACACACACACACACACACACACACACACACACACACACTCTCTCTCTCTCTTTCTCTCTCTCTCTCTCGCCTTTTACAAACTTGCGTACACAGGTTTGTATATGTAACATATTTGTAAAACCCATGTCTGTTGCATATGACAGGGAGGAGTCGACAGAATCAGAAAACACTTCAAACAATAAATGGTTTTGCTTATTTATTTATTTACTTATTTATTTATTTATATATTTATTTATTTTTACTGCTTTGAGTTCCATATCCTCTCGTAACACTACAACCTCGACATTTGTTAGTAATTTGAAGTCACAAGTTCAATCTTAAGATGCAATGAGTCAATATTTTTTCCTTCCGTTTTGATGTTTCCTTTGCTTTTTCTTTTCTGTTTTCTTTTTCAACTAAAAGATGTTAATTGATTGGCCAGACAACAATTATAGAAATAAAATTCTTCAGGATGGAATTTAGGAGATCTAGTCTCATTCCGGAAGCTTTTAATCATATTCTTGTATTAATGTCCAATTACATCAACTTCTCATATGTAACTGGTCTTCGTTGCTATTTCGTAACTGTAACACATCCTCTCGAAGCGGAGATAAATTTTAATTACATCGAGAATTTATGTTGTATGGCATTTTGGTTTACGTGTATTTATCTATTTTGTCCAAATCCATGCTCCTGGCTGCTCGGAAATATTTCTTAAAACTCATTTTTGTTTTAATTATGCAAATTACCCTGACCATAAATGAGTTCTGCTCTTTTTCCGTAAGAAGCCCCATGTCTAATGGAAACAATGTTGGATAGTTGTATTGATGGTGACGGTTATTGAGGCAGAAACACGTGACCTCTTATCTCCAGACGATAATTCTGTCCTTTTCCTTAATGGTATGTCACTTTCTGGAGAAATCTTGACTCTTGAGTTTATCTTCACTTCTCAAATAGAACTGCTCTGAATTACCGTTGGTAATTATCCTTTCTGCAATAGGCACAAAGCCTGATATTTGCTAGGAGGAGGCAAGTCGATTACATCAATCCCAGGATGCAACTGGTTCTTATTTCATTGACCTCGAAATAATAAAAGGCAAAGTCGATCTCGGTGGAATTTGAACTCAGAAGGACGAAATGCCGCTAAGCATTTCACACGCCATGCTAGCGATTCTGCCAGCTCACTGCCTTAGCCGGAATAAATATTGGTTTCATATTTTGGCACAAGGCCAGTAATTTCGGGGAAGGGAGTACATCGGTGACACCGACCCCCAGTACTCAACGGGTACTTTTTCTCGACTCCGAAAGTATAAAAGCCAAAGTCGACCTTGGTGGAATTTGAACCTAGAACGTAAAGATGCACGAAATGCCGCTAAGCATTTTCTCCCGGCATGCTAACCATTCTGCCAGCTCATCTCCTGCCACACTCTCTACAGGCTGAGATAATTTTAATAAACCAAAAATTTTATGTTGTACGGTATTTGATATACCTACATTGTTCAGTTTTGTTTTCTAACTCTGGAAAAAGTCTTAAAGATGGGAAAAGGGTACAGTTAATTATATCAACCCCATTATTTTACTGGTACTTTATTTTGTCCACTCTTAGAATCCATGAAAGTCGAAACTGGCATCATAGAAAAAGGGCAGAAAGTGTATACTGTTCTATATTTCTGAGATGAGGAATTCTGTACATTATTTACGTTACAACCCCAAGATTGCGAGTTCAATTCCAGGCAGTGCCTTGAATAAATAATAATAATAATAATAATAATAATAATGATGATGATGATATCAGCTAAAAAATACCTTAGGTATGAGAACCCAGAGTTGGTTCAAAATTCTACTAGGACACTAGATGAAGGTTGGAGAGTAAATCAGCCGAAACGTTGTGTTAACAACAAATAAGATGAGGACACATAACCGTCCAATGTAAATAATGAAACTGCATACCGCAAGGCATTTCATGCAACGCTCTACAGTTTATGCAAATTCCTCGTCTTCCGTTGTCTCGAGATCAAGTTTGTAGTGGAATGGTTCTTGCTTCAACCAGATCTTTACCGCCACGTTTCTGCCCTTTCTAAAGTCATTGTTCTTGTAGTTTCTATAAATGTTCAGACGGCAAGCTGGCAGAATCGATAGCACGCCAGGCGAAGTGCTTAACGGTATTTCGTTGGTTTTTACGTAGCGAGTTCAAATTCCATCGAGGTCGACTTAGCCTTTCATCTTTCCGAGGTCGATAAATGAAGTACCAGTGAAACACTGGTGGCAATGTAATCGATTAGTCCCTTCCCACCAAATTTCAGGCCTAGTGCCTTTAGTAAAAAGGATTATTAATGTTTAGACCCAGGTCACTTCTTATCAAGATCATATTCGATCACAGCCGTTCCTAACGTGACAACCTAGTGCTGTTTTTACTCACGTATTCTCACACATGTAGCATTATTCAATGTGTTCTTCCTGTGACTTGATGGAGATCTGACAGCTATTTCTAACAAGTCGAACAACCAGAGAGAGGTACTTTCTAAGATTCGTAAACACACACACAAACATACACGTACAGGGTGACTGAAAAGTAGCGCTCTATTTTAAAATACTTGTAAGTTATTAATTGTAATTTTTCCAGAAAGAAAATGGATAGGGGAAGAAAGCTTTTAGTATAAGGTTTTATTTTTACTGCAAAAACCAAAAACAAAAATTTGAGAAAAAAATAACAATTAAGAAATAATTTATAAGTATTTTAAAATAGTGAATTACTTTCCAATCACCTTGTGTGTGTGCGTGTATATATATATGTATGCATATAT
>NC_068992.1:40467999-40469457 GCF_001194135.2 Octopus bimaculoides | reverse complement strand
TCTTGACGCCAAAGACATGTACAATGACAGCTTAGATTAGAATGAAATCCTAACATTGCCCGCAAAATGACCTAAAAATTGTGCAGCCCGGCCTCATTTCGGTGTTAAATTTTGTAGTAAAATAGCGTTGCTGTGCCAAAAACTTACTTTACACTGGTAGCCGAAAGATTGCTCAATGTCTTTGATATCTGATACAGCAATATTCTTTTCTTCTCTAGGCACAAGGCCCAAAATTTTTGGGGAGGGGGCAGTCGATTAGATCAGCCCCAGTAAGCAACTGGTACTTAATTTATCGACCCTGAAAGAACGAAAGGCAAAGTCGACCTTGGAGGGATTTGAACTCACAACGTAAAGACAGAGGAAATACTGCTAAACATTTCGCCCGGCGCGCTAATGTTTCTGCCGGCTTACCATCTTCTGATACAGTAATATTAGCAACTCATTTTCATGGCTACAAATCGGGTAACGTAGAAGCTGAAATAGTTCTTACCCGTCCCATAATATTTCTTGATAACTGAACCACACACATATACATTAGCTTCCCCAAAGAAAAGGCGATCTTCAAAAGTATTATAGTTTTCTGCAAGCATATTTGGTATCAGTTTATATCAATGTTGAGGCCAACAGAATAAAGAAGGGACTTTTGGGCTGTATGTATATGTACATATATAAGGATACGAGTGAACAGTGTTAGTGATGGGGGCAGTTTGGCATAAATGTATAGGGACGCTGTGCTTCTTGAGAATAGCCGAAAGGTTTTGGCCCTTGCTTCACGCCTTTACCACACTTGAACGAATATAGGATTTATTGTGCTTAAACTTTGGGAAAATTTCATTGAATTTAAACCTGAGAACGCTCTTTTGGCACTCCTGAGTCGTCTTCTACCAAGAAAATCTACATGGACAAATTGTTTTCTGTAGTAATGCCAGAAGCGATCACAATTATGCGAGAAACTGTTAATTAGTTAATTTTCTGTTGAAAAATAGAGCTTTGTGCAAAGAAATAGTATCACAATACTTCAAAGACATTGTTTAATCATGGAATACTGAAGACGTTCACATTGGCAGTTTACTTGTGGTACAAACGCCATTAATGGCGGAAAATGTGCCAATAATTATACCAAAAAATGTATGATTTTTGGTAATTTTCCGTTGACAAATAGAGTTTTATGCGTCACAAATGCACTCATAGCACTACTTGCACATTGCTGCTTTTTTTTTGACACTGAAAACATTAAAATTGGCAACATAAATTAGAAGCAAACCCAAATATTGACCGAAAATGACCTAAAAATTGTGCGATCCGACCTCGTTTTCGAGGTCATTTTGGTAGTAAAAAAGAATTGTGCAAAAAAACATACTTTATTTGGTAACGGAAAGATTACTGAATCTTTTGATACCTCATACGCCAAAATCGACAACTCAGTTTTCGAATCCATAAGGAACATATGCACCACAC
>NC_068992.1:40466556-40467582 GCF_001194135.2 Octopus bimaculoides | reverse complement strand
TTTATATATATATATATATATATATATATATGCATATACTGACACGCCTACGTATTCCGTTTGCATGCTCCGTTGATATTTCACGTTTCATAAACATGTTTATTTCTATTTTTCGTGCTTGTATTTATAGATTTTCACAAAATCGTATGATTAAGTTAACGATTCTGAATATGACTTCAATTTTATTCCATAGTTAAAGTTGTCCTAATGTGTAACACTCAAACTTGCTTGATCACGTTAAAAATTTCTTTTGTGTCTTCGTCGTCGGTCCATAGTTAAGCCTAACATATCAAACATATCGTGACTAGCACAATAATACTATGATTAATTATAAACAATCGACCAGTTTATCATAGCCATTACTGTTGTCGAACAACTTCTATCACGTGTAGAACGAGTCTGACTATCTGATAGCTCCGTTGTGAAGATCATCGCCTTTTGGCCGAGAAGGGTAGGAAGTTTTTATCTGTTTGGCGGCCTCGGTGAAAGAGGTTATATATAATGGGCCAGATTGAAAGGGCTGAAGACCGACATTTTATTCTTTGGCCAAGCCCTCATCAAAATTTCCAACTTCCACTTGAAAAGGAAAATACAGGTCGAGAGGGAAGTGCTGCCTTGCAACAAATTTGTTGAGAGGTGGATGAGAATGGTCAGCACGGCCCGAAGGAAGAGGTCCGCTTCGAGCACCTGTAGGGTGGATATTGACAACTTTCCTCTTTGATTAAACCAGTTGTTCTCAGGGGGTGCAGTACTGTCTTCCTGGGGGGGTAGAAATATCCAGGAGGGCGTTGAAGAAAAATGGGGCAATTATAGGTTGATCTGGTTGTTTTATTTGTGAAATACAGTTCATTATTTACATTATTTACATTATTTATATTTGGCAGATATTTGCCCTCATTTTGTTTGTTGTTAACACAACGTTTCGGCTGATATACCCTCCAGTCTTCATCAGGTGTCTTGGGGAAATTTCGAATCTGGGTTCTCATTATTATTATTATTATTATTATTATTATTATTATTATTATT
>NC_068992.1:40464982-40465911 GCF_001194135.2 Octopus bimaculoides | reverse complement strand
TATTTGTCTGAATATTTTTTTATTATACTTAAGGCACCTACTATGATAGGAATTGTTTCTGTTTTTAGATTCCACATTCGAGTTACCTCTACTTCCAGGTCTTTGTATTTTGAAAGTTTTTCCATTTCTTTTAGGGAAACGTTGTCATCTGCTGGTATTGATACATCAATTAGAAAGCATTTTTTTCCTTCATGATCTTTGACAACTATATCTGGTCTATTTTCCTTAATTTCTCTATCTGTGTGTATTGGCATATCCCAGAGTATGGTTGCTTTCTCGTTTTCTGTGACCTTATTATTATTATTATTATTACTGAGCAAAGACAGGCTAATTTAATTAGCTGAGATTTTATTATGAGGCTTGGTGGCAAAAAGTCTCCTTAAATCTCAAGAATTCTTCTTAGGGTTCTTGCAGGATATAATATGGTATTTTTCCTCAGTCCGACAATGCAAAATTCACTTCTAGTATCTTTCAGTCTTTTGGGTGTTGTGCCAAGCGCAACCAATTCCTGCAGGAACAATCGTTGTCTTAGTTTTCCAGTCTCCTGTGCTCTCTGGCTAGATCCTGATATTTCCCAGTTGTCTCAATTACTTTGGTATTGTCTCTGCTATCATAGAGAGTGGAGACGCAATGACCCAGTGGTTAGGGCAGCGGACTCGCGGTTGTAGGATCGCGGTTTCGATTCCCAGACCGGGTGTTGTGAGTGTTTATTGAGCGAAAACACCTAAAGCTCCTGGCAGGGTTTGGTTGCGAACCCTGCTGTACTCTTTCATTACAACTTTCTCTCGCTCTTTCTTCCTGTTTCTGTTGTTTCTGTATTTCAAAGGGCCAGCCTTGTCACACTCTGTGTCCCGCTGAATCTCCCCGAGAGCTACTTTAAGGGTACACGTGTCTGTGGAGTGCTCAGCCACTTGCACGTTAATTTCACG
>NC_068992.1:40463214-40464972 GCF_001194135.2 Octopus bimaculoides | reverse complement strand
AAGGGTACACGTGTCTGTGGAGTGCTCAGCCACTTGCACGTTAATTTCACGAGCTGGCTGTTCCATTGATCGGATCAACTGGAACCCTCGTCGTCGCAACCGACGGAGTGCCATGACCGACCATTATAGGGAATTGCAAAATCTATGTTCTTACACCGTTTACTTTGCCCCCTATAATCATATTATATTTGGGTGGCGAGTAGCAGAATCGTTACCGCGCCAGGCAAAATGCTTCACTGCAGTTCTGGTCTTTACGTTCTGAGTTCAAATTCCACAGGGGTCGCCTTTGCCTTTCATTCTTTCGGGGTCGATAAAATAAGATAAGTATCAGTTGAGAACTAAGGTCGACTTACCCATCTTCCACCGAAATTGCTGGCCCTGTGCCAAAATTTGCAACTATTATTATTATTATTATTATTATTATTATTATTACTATTATTAAGAAGGCGGTGAACTGGCAGAATCGTTAGCACGTCGGGGGAAATGCTTAGCGGTATTTCGTCTGCCTTCACGTTCTGAGTTCGAATTCAGCCGAGGTCAACTTTGCCTTTTATTCTTTCGGGGTCGAGAAAATAAGTACCAGTGAAACACTGGGGTCGATACAAACAACTAGTGCCCCCTCCATACAATTTCAGGCCTTGTGCTTATAATAGAAAGGATAATTATTCTTATCTTTCTTCTGTTTGGATATTAGTACTATCAGTAGTCAATCTATGGATAACGTTTTGAAGTTAGTTTTGTATTTTTCCCATTGTTAGATTATTTAATTTGCGTGAGCGCATTTATGGATGTTTGTTTATTAACATATGTATAAAACATCGATTTTCAAAATAAGCACAAGGTCAGACATTTAGTGCGGTGACGTCACTGGATTATACCAACGCACTCCACTCTTACACTCCTCCCTCTTTATCGATCTCTGCACGATGAAATGTTAAGTGGTCTTAAGCATGGAATTGAATCTATTACACAAAGGGGCGTGACTAGGTCAACACAGACAGGGCATTGGACTTCGTGACTCTACCTTCTTGTGTTGAACACCGCCCTGACTTTGATATTACATTTATGGTTTGTTTGTTTGTTTTTTTTAATCTTAATTGGTTTGGAAAAGGTAAAATATTGATTGTACGTTTATCCATCGATCCATCCATCCATCCATCGATACATCCAAACGTACACACAACACACCACAGAGACACACACACACATACACACACGTGTGTGTGTGTGTGTGTGTGTGTGTGTGTGTGTGTGTGTGTGTGTGTGTGTGTGTGTGTGTAAATATATAGGTGAATATATACTTACATATTTATGAGGTAAGATGTTTGCTTTCCAACCACATCGTTTCAGGCTCAGTCCCAATATATGGGACCTTTGGCAAGGGTCTTCTGTTACAATTTCGAGCCGACCAGCACCTTGTGAGTGAATTTAGCTGATGAAAATTACTAATAGGCGTAGGTGTGACTGTGTGGTAAGAAGCTTGCTTCTCAACTGCATGCTCCGGCTTCAGTCCCACTGGGTGGGACCTTGGGCAAGTGTCTTCTACTATAGCTTCGGGCCGATCAAAGCCTTGTGAGAGGATTTGGTAGGCGGAAACAGAAAGCAGCTCGTCGTATATACATTTATATACATATGTATGTATGTATGTATGCATATATGTATGTATGTATGTATGTATGTATGTATGTATGTATGTATGTATGCATGTATGTATGTATATGTATATTTGTGTTTCTATATTTGTCCTCCCACCGTCGC
>NC_068992.1:40453691-40454466 GCF_001194135.2 Octopus bimaculoides | reverse complement strand
ATTATACATATACATACATATACATGTACGTATATGCTTACGTATAACACGTGGTTACATACGTACTTTCGTAGATACGTATATAAATATATACCTACGCACCTATATACATACATGTATGCATACCAGAGGACATACGTACGTGCTGTACATATTTACATACATACGTACATACATTATACTTATATATACACATACACGCATACATACTTACAAACAAGCATACACACACATACACACATACATATATACATACATGCACACGTACATGCATATATACATATACACATACATACACATACATACACACGCGCACACATGCATATATACATAAACACACGTACATACATACATGCACACACACATACATACATGCACACATGCATACATACATACATACTTAAATACATACATACAGCTGGTTGAAAATGCATGTCAGGGTTTGACATGCATTTTCAACCAGCTAGTGTTGCTACTTCAGGCTGATGACGAGCAATGACTCAGAAACATGTCCCTGAATGCACACTCAGCTGGGTGGGGGGTGCTTGTCTCCTCCTCGCAAATTTAAGGACACAGAAAATGTGTCAAGGCCGACAGAAAGCGGTCCAGCTAAATAGCAGCAGTATGATTCCCTTATTAGGACTGTCACATTGAGTTGACAGTATACAACTGCTATATCGTAACACTGCTGCTTAATTCTCTCTGTGAGATTTATAATTAGATCATTTATATATATATATATATACATACATACATACATACATACATATATATA
>NC_068992.1:40450300-40453548 GCF_001194135.2 Octopus bimaculoides | reverse complement strand
AAAAAAACAATAACAAAAATACAAAAAAACAACAAAGTGAGGGCGTGATATGGATAGTATTATTGGACGCTCAGGAAAGGAAAGAGAGAGTGTATGACGTTTCGGGCGTAGCCCTTCGTCGGAAAGATGGAAAGTTCGGAGAATGGAAGAACGGAGAAAGAGGAAAATGGTACCGATGCCCACGAGGTTACATACATACATATATCTATATATACACATACACATACATACACATACATACATACATGCATATATATATCATGTGATCATGTGACCGACTAGGCTATCAGATTTTGCTACACACCGCTGGTCACAATGCGCTTTTCCGTTGCTTTAGCCTTCAAATGACGCCACCCCGCTGGCTAGGTGGGCAGGCCAAGATTCCACTCTGATCGAAGCGGGGACTGGAGTAACGTGGTTTGCTCACGAACACAACGCACCGTCCAGTGAGTGAATCGAACCCTCGATTTAGCGATCATGAATCCAACAGCCTAACCGTGTATGTGTGTGTGTGTGTGTGTGTGTGTGGCGTGTACCTGCGCGCGCGCACGTTTATATTGAAAGACAGATAGATGGATATAAATATAGATATACATGCATTCTATCGTCTCTTTTGCCGAACCGCTAGGTTATGGGGACATAAGCACACCAACATCGGTTGTCAAGTGATGGTGGTGGGTGGGACAAACACAGACATAAATACATATATACATACATATATATATAGTATATTGAGAGAGATAGAGAGGAAGTGTGTGTGTGTAAGAGAGAGTGAGAGAGAGAGAGAGATAACGAGCGAATGGTTCTTCGTCGCTTTCGACTATGAATCTGGTCGTTCGATCGACTGAACTCTTTGAATTTGCCAGTATGTGGCTGAATGTTCCTCAGACAAATGTCTTCGCATAATTCTCTGACAGAATTAACATGACACACCGTGTGTGAGACAAAGCCATGCAGGTGAGGTTGAGTGATAAGAAGCTTGCTTCCCAGCCACATGGTTCCGGGTTCAGTCTCACTGAGTGGCACCTTGGGCAAGTACCTTCTGCTATAGCCTCGGGCCGACCAAAACCTTGTCAGTAGTGGATTTGGTAGACGGAAACTGAAAGAAGCTCTTCACATATATATATATATATGTCTGTGTCTACGTGTGTAAGTCTTTGTATTTGTCCTTCCCATCACCGCTTGACAACCGGTGTTGGTGTATTTACATCACTGTTACTGATTTGGCTTAAGAGACCGATAGAGTAAGTACTAGGCTTTAAAAAAAGTTCTGAGGTCGATTTGTCCGACTGAAACCCTTCAAGGCGGTGCTCCAGCATGGTCGCAGTCAAATGACAGAGAGAATTCAAAGAACGAAAGAACGTCGATTACGACGATGAGCATTCCAGTCGATCCGATCGACAGAACAGCCTGCTCATGAAATTAACGAGAAAGTGGCTGAGCACTCCACAGTCATGCGTACGCTTTACGTAGTTCTCAGGGAAATTCAGCGTGGCACACAGAATGTGACAAGGCTGGTCCCTTTTGTATTACAGGTACAACTCATTTTTGCTAACTGAGTGGACTTGAGCAACGCAACGCGGAATGAAAGATCTTGCGCAAAGACACAACGTGTCGCCGGGTATTGAACTCACGACCTTACGATCGAAGGCAGTCTGCTCTAATCACTTAACCGCGCATCTTCACACAGTAAAAAATAAAAGGGGGCAAAATACTAAGAATTACCGCTTGAGAAGTCACTCTGTAGGATTGAAACGGGGTCCCTTTGCCTGTGAAACAAAGTTCTTAGCTACATGGCCATGGGCGAGAACGCACGCACACACCCACCTTTAACGGATACACACATGTATGTTTATATTTAAACAAACATGTATGTATGCTCACCTACGTGCAAAGAGCATTGCCTTAAACGTACACACACAAACACTCATATATGAATGTAAATATACATGAAACATACACACACACACATGTACATCACACACACACACACATACACATATAAATGTATATAGACATCCATGAAGCATGTTTGCATATATATATATATATTTATTTATTTATTTATTTATTTATATATACACACATACACACATATATGTATATAAACATACATGAAACATATATATGTATGCATATATATATATATATGTGTGTGTGTGTGTGTGTGTGTGTGTGTACAACACACACACAAACACACAGAGGCACACACACCCGCACATGCATCCATACACACACTAGCGTGCGCGCTCGCACTGTGATGAAGAGAAGGAGCTACAGGTGTCACAAGGTGTGAGGTTGAAAAGTAGGAGGGGCATGCCAGTGGGAAGAAGCACAGCTTGTTCCCATCTCTCTCTCTTTCCCCCTCTCTCGCTCTTTCCCTTTCTCTCCCCTTCTCCTTTCGCCTCTCTGTCTCTTTTTCTTTTCTTTCCAGTAGACTTCAATCAAGCAGAAATGATTAAATGATTTTTAAATTATTAATGGCTTGTTAAATAAATTGTACTAACACCACAGCCGACACCGCCGCCGCCGCTCTCGCCGCCGCCGCCGCCACCACCACCACCATTATTGCCACCATCGTCATCACCTTTCACGTTAACATCACCGTCATCGTCAAGGTAATAATAATTTTCATCATCGTCATGATGATGATGATAATCCGCTTCCTCTTCAACACCACCACCACCACCACCATCATCATCACCATCACCACCACCATCATCATCATCATCATCATCATCATCATCATCATCATCATCATCATCACCTTCATCATTGCTGTTGTTTGTCATCGTGAAGGCGCGTAGCTTAGTGGTTAGAGTGAACGGCTTTCGACCGCAAGGTCGTGAGTACGATTCTCGGCGGCGCGTTGTGTCCTTGAATATGACGCTTTATTTTTCACGCTGCTCCAGTCCACTCAACTGGCAAAAATGAGCTGCACCTGTATTTCAAAAGGAGCCAGCCTTGTCACCTTCCCCGTCACGCAGAATTTCCCGAAGAACTACGTTAATGGTCACGTGTGTCTTCTGAGTACTCAGCCATTTGCACGTTAATTTCACGAGCCCGCTAATCCACTGATCGGGTGTGACTGGAACCCTCGTCGTAGTAACCGACGGAGGACCAGTTGTTTTGTTAGTCATCGACTAAGGTTGATGTAATCGATTATACTCCAGCCCCGAAATTTGTGCCTTCTGTAGAAAGGATTATTATTATTATTATTATTATTATTATTATTATTATTATTATTA
>NC_068992.1:40448446-40450209 GCF_001194135.2 Octopus bimaculoides | reverse complement strand
GTAGTAGTAGTAGTAGTAGTAATAGCAGCAGTAACAGTAGTAGTATCGTTTGTGGTAGTAGCAGAGATGATGGCTAGTGGCAGTGTGGATGTCGTGGTGGTAACGGTTGACCTGGTGGTCGATGGTTATACTTGGCAAGGGTGGTGGGGATCGGTGGTATTGGTTGGTAGTAATGTTGTTAGTGGTAGTAGTAGTAGTGGTAGTTCATGTTTTTGTTGTTGTTGTTGGTGGGAGTATAAGGAGATTGTTTCATTGTCGTTGTGGTGTTGGCAGTTCATGTGAGGTGGTTGTTAAGGAATAGCCTGTGATTAAATGTGATTGAGGGTCGAGACATTAAGATAACGAAGATCAAGCGCCTCCTTATGACACCCAGTAAACAGTCTATGCAAATTGGTTAGGATATATAAATACAGAAAGAAATTTGTTTGATATGGATGTTGTTGTTGTTATAATTCCTACAGTAAAAATTTATCGATCCTCCGTCCATTTCTATGGTAAGAGACCCAGGGAGGCCGGGAGAAAAAAAAAGGGAAGAGAGAAAGTTGGCAGAAAGCGAAAGAAATGGACAGATAGTGAAAGAGGCTATTAGGACAAAATAAAGTGTGTGAGAATATTCGGCTTGTGTGTCGGCAATCATAAATAAAAATATGATGGTCACAAATCATAAAAACCAATGAGAAACGTAACCAGAAAAAAATGCTTCATTAGCTGCTTTACTCAGGTTTGTTGTGGTTTCCATGCATTTGACAGAACTGCAAGAACTTAGTGACAATCTGTTGTTAGGTGTTTGACACAGTGGAGACAAGACACGTACGAAGAAAAATATGTAGGTGAGTATTAGCGATTTTGACGATGAAAGCACAAGGGCAGAAAACCTATGCATGACTAAAGCTAGTGGATAGGACGGATAAAAAGAAAAAAAAACTTAGATCTACTTATAATTAAATTAAATAAAGTTCACGTTTATATAAATCGGGAATATATTTCTGGGCATTTATATGTATTTGTGAGTGTATATATGTATGCATATACATATCTATCTATCTATCTATCTATCTATCTATCTATCTATCTATCTACCTGTATATTCTTTTATTTGTTTCAGACATTTGACTGCGGCCATGCTGAAGCACCGCCTTTTAGTCGAAAAAAATCAACCCCAGGACTTACTTTTTGTAAGCCTAGTATTTATTCTATCGGTCACTTTTGGCGAACTGCTATGTCACGGGCATGTAAACACATCAACATCGGTTGTCAAGCAATGGTGGGGCAACAAACAGACACACAAACACACACACACACACACACACATACGACAGGCTTCTTTCAGTTTCCGTCTACCAAATCCACTCACAAAGCTTTGGTCGGCCCAAGGCCATAGTAGAAGACACTTGCCCAAGGTGCCACGCAGTGAGACTGAACCCGGAACAATGTGGTTGGTTATCAAGTTACTTAGCACACAGCCACTCCTGCGCCAATCTACACACACGCACGCACACACATACACACATACACACACACGTCTCTACTAACCTTATAGACTTACACAAACCTTTTTCTTCCCCTCTGAATTTCATGCTACTTCATCTCTCTCTACTTATGTATGCCTGCTTGCTTGCGTTCGTGCGCGCGTGCGTATGTTCTCATTAACACAGGGTGCGACAAATAAATAATACAAACGTGACGTCACTGTATCCATTTAGTCATTCCTTGTGTCTCTTCACCAATCATCGTTACCCTCCATTCACCTCGCCGCCACTGCT
>NC_068992.1:40446732-40448109 GCF_001194135.2 Octopus bimaculoides | reverse complement strand
TATGTATATATGTATATATATGCATATATGTATATATGTATGCATATAAACATAATTACGGGATCAGCAACAGTTGCTTCACCACATACCGAAATTTAGAAATTTGACTGACTCGTCTATATTAATTCGGAAATGCTGCTTTTGTTATGTGATGCACGATGTCACCTGGTCGAGCATACATGGTTTTTGCCAGCATTTTCAGATTTATAATCTAGAATATGATACTGATGACGGAAATGAATTTTTTTTACTATTCTGATCCAGAAACGCGTCTATGATTAACTAAGACTGGTTAGTTTCGTTATTTTTTTCTTCTTGTTTTGCCTTTGTGAGTTATAAGTATTGCTATCTGTTGGAGACTTATTGTAGTAGGAAAATTAGTACTTTAACTGCTATTTCTAAATTTCGGTATGTAGTGAAGCAACTGTTGCTGATCCCTTAATTATGTTTATAATTTTAAAAGAACTTTTTTTATATAAGTTCTTTACCGATAATGATTTTTTACATACCGAACTACTTGGTAAACATTATTAATTATTAATTTATTAATAAATTAATAATCCGTTACCCTATATCTGTAATGATTATGTATACAGATATACATATAAGGGTGTTTATACGAAACCCTGCCTTTGTTTCATATATATATATATGCATATGTTGTGTATATGTCTCTGTGAGTATTACACAAAGTTTTGTAATGCCCATACATGCACACACAAATGGATAGATAGATAGATAGATAGATAGATAGATAGATAGATAGATAGATAGATAGATAGATAGATAGATGGATAGATAGATAAATGGAGAAAAAAAGGAAGTGAGTGAGAGGCAGTAGAGGTGGGAAGAACATTTAATAGATAGAAAGACAGATAAACAGATAGACAGGCAGGCGGACAGACAGTCAAGCAGACAAATAGATGAATAGATAGATAGACAAGCACACAGACAGACAGACAGACAGACAGACAGACAGACAGACAGACAGATAGATAGATAAATAGATAGATAGATAGATAGATAGATAGATAGATAGATTGAGTGATTGATCCAGCAATGAAATGATGGTTTGACATATTGATCGATTGATCTATCTCTAATGTTCGTGACGGACGGCCATTTTTACTGAACGAATAAAATTAACACATATTAATGAAGGCGTCTAAATAAAGGGAGCACGAAGAAGAAGAGGCAGAAAACACAGGAGCAGACGACTAAACGAAAGAAGAAATAAAAGAGAAAGAAGGAGAAAAATGAAGAAGAAAATGAAGAAATGCTGGAAGGAGACTTGTGTATTAAGGTAATACAATCGAATCGTCGACCCTAACAGCAGTTAACACGACCTAGAGAATCAATAGTCGTAGGAAAAAAAAA
>NC_068992.1:40444826-40446632 GCF_001194135.2 Octopus bimaculoides | reverse complement strand
TATATATATAAAATAAATAATGCTGTACTGTACTACAGAATATATCTATAGATTTTAGATATCACTATGTAACAGACATGCAAACACCTTGCATAAAGTATGCAACATAGATAGAAAGATAGAGATTAGTTGGACTGGTGACAACACTTTGCAGCTGAGTATTCTCTTTAACTGTTATAGAAGACACTTTTTATGAACCCATTATTGCTAAGGGCTTCACTAAATTAGTCGTCTGATTTGCATATATAACGCATTCCTGGCAGCTAACTCCATAAATCCATTATTGGTGTTTCAAAGCTAAACTGTACTACAAAATATATCACTAAAGTTTGGTCGACACTGCACGCACACAAACGCACACAAACGCACGCACGCACATACGCACGCACGCACATACGCACGCACGCACACACACACACACACACACACACACACACACACACACACACACACACATAAGCACGAATGTAAACTCTCATTATATGAAATACATACCTTTGGTATTTGCGTACTATTTATACCACCTTATTTTGCATTTATATGCTCACCTGTGTGTGTGTATGTGTATATATATATGTGTGTGTGTTTGTGTGTGTATGTGCGTGCGTGTGTGTGTGTGTGTATGTGTGTGTGTGTGTGTATGCGTGTATGGTAATAACGTTATAAACGTAATAATAAAATTGAATTTTTTTCAATTGATCAATAGACCAATTCAGTGAATTTATCATTAATGTACCTGTAATGACTACTGGAAACAGCTGTAAGTTCAGGATTCAAGTGAATCAGGTCTTTAATTAATGAAACACCAAGGTCGAGTCATTGAAATCGATATTTTGTACAAAACAAAATTAGAGGAACATATACGTACGTACCGAAGTAAAGATGGGGTTTATATTCCAGTGGCATCTACGGTCACAAACGTCCGATTGAATATAACAGAATGAAATTCAAAGCTGCACATAGGGTGCACAAACACTGCAACGATTGTACTGTACTCAACAGATTCCAGATTCACGCTAATTGCAAGTTCTGAGTAAGGTGAATAATAAACAAATAACAACAGATGGATAGTAGTTCACTCACTACAGCTGTTTCAGAAGGGTTTTTTTAATTGATGAATAGAGTTATTACATCATGCGAGAAAAAACGTTGACATCAGGTGAATATATGCACGAATTAAACATTGCGATTCGTGTTGATGTGTGTAAGTAGATTTGTCATTATTATATGTCTCTTTATTTTTGTACACAAACGTATGTATGCGGGTTTATTGTGACAAATCACCTTGCTGTAGGATTCGCATCAACCTTTAATGAGTTTTTTGGTCGTAACTCTGTCGTCCAGCTATTAAATGATTAAAAATAAAATAAAACAACCTAATCTTTTCGGAGGTAGAGCGCGACATCAAATCCTTAGGCCCTATTCTGTATTCATCCTCTTAGTATGATAACTTTTCGGTTCCCTCCCCGTTCCAGTAAGCTTTATGATTCTCCTTTATAAGCTACATGCTAATGAAATAAAACCCTTCCCTGACCGAGGTGCGCCAGGAAATCGTGAAATGGCGCATATTTAGATTCGTGGAATGTTTTTTTTTTAAATGTTCAGTTTGTAAATATATTGACCTGATGAAAACGGTCTTTCACAAGATGTAATAATTTCATTCATCAATGAATAAAATGTCTGAAACAGATGTAGTGAATGAAGCACTATCCTTCTCTTGTTATTCATATATAATATATACATACATACATACATACATATATATATATATATATATATATATATATATATATATATATATATATA
>NC_068992.1:40442958-40443333 GCF_001194135.2 Octopus bimaculoides | reverse complement strand
ATATATATATATATATATATATATGTATATATATACATACACATACATATATGATACATATGTGTGTGTGTGTGTGTATCGTATATATCATATATATGTGAATGTGTGTATGTGTATACATATGAGAATAACACAAGGGAAAATGAGTTGTCCACTTCTGGTTGACAGAAAAACTAACATGGACGCACGCATACATACATACATACATACATACATACATACATACATACACACATGCATATGCATACGTACACTGAACGGTGGCGGCCTTGATGTTGACGTAAGCGCTGGCGATGGCGCTGGCGATGGCGCTGGCGATGGCGCTGGCGATGGCGCTGGCGATGGCGCTGGCGATGGCGCTGGCGATGGCGCTGG
>NC_068992.1:40437211-40441997 GCF_001194135.2 Octopus bimaculoides | reverse complement strand
ACATAAATTGATAAATAGACAACCAGTTAAACAGATAGATTGATATAAATAGGTAGATAAATCGATAGATAGATAGATAAATAGAGAGAGAGAGAGAGAGAGAGAGGAAGGGAGAGGGAGAAAGAGAGAGAGATTTAGAGAAGAGAAATAGACAGATTGATACAGATAAGCAGACAGACAGACAGACGGATAAATAGATAGATAAATGGATAATAGATAGATAAATGGATAGATAGATGGACAGATAGATAGATAGACTGCAGACAGACAGACAGACAGACAGGCGTATCGAAAGATAGATAAATCTGAATAAGGAAGGGAAGAAATAAATATTGTTGTGGATGGTGGCTGTGGGGTGGGGTTTGGGGTTTTCGTAGACTCTTTGGTGGATTAAAATGACTTCATCATCAATTGGTCAGGTGAAGCAGACCAATTAGGCAATGGGCCTTAAGGTCAAACTTTCATTGTGGGATTTTTTGTCCTAAGTGCAGTGTAGGGGGATGGGTGTGATGGGATATTTAAATCTCAGAGGTGGAGTCCAGCAAACATCTATCATCGTAATAATATTCTTTTTCTTCTTATTATTATTATTCATCACCATCATCGCCACGTTTATTGTTCTTGTGGTGGCCTGAACGATCGTCGCCAACACCTCGACGACAGTGATGATGATGACGATGACGACGACGACGATGATGATGATGATGATGATGATGATGATAATGATGATGATGATAATGATGATGATAATGATGATGACAATGATAATGATGATGATGACCGTCATCATCATCACTATCATCGTCACCATCATCACCATCATTAGTACCAGTGTTTTATAATTTCGTCCCTTGATTAGCTCTCCAGCCTGAGTGTTTCCTCTTCCCCCTCCTCCTCCTCCTCTTCCTCCTCCTCCTCCTCTTCCTCCTCCTACTGCTACTACTACTACTACTACTACTACTACTACTACTACTACTGCTGCTGCTGCTGCTGCTGCTGCTGCTACTGCTGAATCTGTTGGTCATAATATTTGCAACGTCGTCGTATTATGTCACCAGAGTAACATTTTATTTTTATTTTCATCTCCAATCCGTAGACAATTACTGAACTTCATTACAACAACAACAACAACAACAACAACTACTACTACTACTACTACTACTACTAATACTACTACTACTACTACTACTACTACTATTATTATTATTATTATTATTATTATTATTATGCAATTAATGTTGATTGGCATCTGGTCATAATGAAAGAGGGTCAAAACTACCAACGATTGAGCCGTACTGGAGTCACGCGTCACAATATCATTACTTAGCACCACCCACCTTAATGTCTCCCGAAAGGTGAACATGAAATAACAACAATCCAAATCAGCATTAGTAGTAGTAGTAGTAGTAGTAGTAGTAGTAGTAGTAGTAGGATAAATGATCTTGTTGGTTCGTTGAGAGAATTGTGTTTACTAATTTCCCGAATGTCACAATAAAACGAGGAATTCTTCGGCTTTATGGGGCCATATAGGTTTTTGTTAATTTCCACGAAAATGGCAACCCCGCCTGCTGGGCCGTGAACTTTGTCACTCGCAATATCTATTAGAGGTTTTTAATATTCGACCGTTTCTTAGGATGAAAAACGGTGGATGACAGAGAATCGACAGACGATTAAATGCTGGTGCTGTAGTTTGGTAAGGCTAATTTTTCAGTTCCTGAGTTCACATCCTGTTGAAGTAGACTTCACCTTTCAACCTTCTTCGATCAGTAAAGTACCAGTCGAATGTTTGATCCAGTGGTTCGTAACCATTTTTTGCCTATGGAACATCTTGATTCTCATTCTACTCCACTGGACCCTCATAACCATTCGATGTTTAAAAAAAAAAGGGCTGATTATATTATTTATAATTAAATATAAATCATTAGGAATTGTATTAAAATATACTGTTAATATATTTTGTGTTGTTAGGCGGCGAGCTGGCAGAAACGTTAGCGCGCCGGGCGAAATGCTTAGCGGTATTTCGTCTGCCTTTACGTTCTGAGTTCAAATTCTGCTGAGGTTGACTTTACCTTTCATCCTATCGGGGTCGATAAAGTAAGCACCAGTTGGGTACTGGGTCGATCTAATCGACTGGCCCCTCCCCCCAAATTTTGTGCCTTGTGCCTAGTGTGGAAAAGAACATTTTGTGTTGCGGAATTACAACCAGTTTTATACACAAGTTTTAGCAACGAAATCTTAAATGGATCCCACTAGGGTAACATGGTCCCCGGTTAAGAGCTATTCACTTAGTTCATAATACAGACCCCACCCCCACAAACGGGTGGCATGGTACCAACGTAGATTAGCAGAATCTTTAGGGTCATCAGTCAAAATGCACTGCAGTGTTAATTTCGGCTGGTTACATTTTGAGTTCAACTCCCACCGAAGTCGACTTTGCGTTTCGCCCCACCTGTCAACAATAAAACAAAGAAATGGTAAAATGCTGGGGCCGGTGTTTCCGACTAAACCTCTCGTTCAAAATTCTAAACTGTTAAAAATTCGAAGCCCAGTATACCCATTATGACAACCCGTCTGATAAGGGTACACCAGGCACATGCATCACAACCATATGTGTGCAACATGATGATCTCATATCAAGATAAACAGTGCATGACCTTGCAAGTGGGACCCAGAGAGAATTTTCTTCAAGTCGAGTGGCCCATCCCGCTCAAAAGGTCCCTGAATAAGGGTTGTTTAAGGATGTTGAAAAAACACCCATGTTTCCAGAGGTGAAATAACCCAAACCCCACAGAATTCCTCTCAACACATGGCTGTGATGCTCCCCCACTACTTCTGCTCGTGATCAGAGATGCACATATCGTCAGCCACCAAGAGACATACTCAACTGGTTAAGGTCAAACAACTGACAAGCAAATTTGTGGTATTGAGCAGAATATTTGCTGTAGCACATCTTTTATACCAAGACAATTATTATTATTATTATTATTATTATTGGCGTGTTGGCGGAATCGTTAGAGCATCGGACAAAATGCTTAGCGGCATTTCGTCCATCTTTACGCTCCAAGTTCAAATTCCGCCGAGGTTGACTTTGCCATTCACCTTTTCAGCGTCAATGAAATAAGTACCAGTTGCGTACTGGGGTCTATCTGATCGACTTAACACCCTTCCTCGAAATTACTGCCCTTGTGCCTATAGAAAAAAAGAATTTTTTTCCTACTCAAGGCACAAGGCCCGAAATTTTGGGGGAGGGGGCCAGTCGATTAGATCGACTGCAGTACGCAACTGGTACTTAACGTATCGACCCCGAAAGGATGAAAGGCAAAGTCGACCTCGGCGGAATTTGAACTCAGAACTTAAAGACAGACGAAATACCGCTAAGCATTTCTGCTAACACGCCGATTAGATCCCTGCATCACCGATGACGTTTCATAAGAGTCCTACGGCCTGCAAGGATCCGTTCCTCTTGAACCACAAATCAGCCTTCCACCAACAGTCCAAGCATCTGCATTTTGGGGCCTACAACCAACCCATAGACTCTACTATACAAGGGGTGCGAAAGAACATCCTGGGTAAGGTATTGGTTGAGGTGGGTACCTCAGTGACCACGCTTGTGGCTGAGTAGATCTACCTTTGGAAAGCAGACACGATCATACTGGTCAAGCAAAAGAGACCCTATCGTGCCTTTCTCATAGAGAAGGTTCACACTCTGCATATATTTACCAGCACATTTCATCTCAGAGTATGCAACCCTGTTGTTCTTGAATTCTCTAACACAATACCAGTCACAATCCACCACAAGTCCTTATCTGATACAAGATCTTCTCAGGTGTAGATATTCATTTTTTTACTGATGTGCTTAAGATTATTTTTGAAAAGCTTTTATGGCTGAACTGGGGACGTTTCCATTGCGTCAGCTGACCATTCAACACCTGTTTTGGCAAGGGGGAGTGTGTCTCTAAACGGGTAAGATGACCAGATCTTCTAACTTGGTATATGCAACGTCAAGAGCGATTACAACAGTGATGTTTTTTGTAATATCTTGAAGATCTCTCGGCAATCTCATGTGACTGATACGAGAGTACTGCAGATGGCGAAAATAACGAGAATACATACATGCATGCATACATACATACATACATACATACATACATATATACATACATACACACACACACATACATACATACATACATACATACATACATACATACATACATACATCTAAATTAGCTACCCATCGGATGTTAACATAAAGCTGAAGATCAGCGAAAAAGAGAACAACTATGCTGAACGATTGAGAAATCTGCAGTTACTCAATCCAGATTACAAATTCAGGTGTAAACCTGTAATTATTGGGTTCGGGTATAAACCTATAAGTACTGGGTCCCTGGGATATGTAACACACTGCCTAAGTACCAATCTCAAAACCAGAAAAGAGAAAGTTAATTCGAAGACTATAGATCCAATCCATCACTGGAACTGTAAAAATCTGTAAATCTTACCAGATGTTTATCACTTAAGTATGTAAGAGAATGTCCAGACATGCAACAATATGTATGAGAATACATACATAAAGCAAAACATACAAATCTGCACACATACATACATACAAGAATACCCTGTTGTTGATGTTGAAATTCCAATGAAGGAGCCTTGGATCTAGGTTAGAAACCGGCTCTTTCTCTAATGGCAAGAAATCTTGAAGTAAACTGAATAATGACATATATACATATATATACATACACACACACACACACACACACACACACACACACACACACACACA
>NC_068992.1:40425211-40428009 GCF_001194135.2 Octopus bimaculoides | reverse complement strand
TATATATATATATATATCGAAGGTGCATGGCTCAGTAGTTAGTGTGTCCGGCTCGCAAACATGAGGTTGTGAGTTCGGTTCCCAGACTGGGCTACATGTTGTGTCCTTGAGCAAGACACTTTATTTCATGTTGCTCCAGTTCACTCAGCTGTAGAAATGGCTTGCAATGTCACCGGTACCAAGCTGTATCGGCCCCTTTGCCTTTCCCTTGGATAACATCAGTGGCATAGAGAGGAAAGGCTGGTATGCATGAGCGACTGCTGGTCTTCCATAAGCAGCCTTGCCCGGACTTGTGCCCTGAAGGGTGACTTTCTAGGTGCAATCCCATGGTCATTCATGACCGAAGGAGGTCTTTACCCTATATGTATATATCTATGCTTCCATTACGGCTGATTCTGCTATGAGTAAGCGTACACCCAGAGCTGTGTGCCAGTGACATAACTTCCTCAGAACTAATGAATTCTAACAACTGTTTTTTAGTATCCGCTATGATTCAGTTAGAAAGTTACACGCACTCTTGTTTCTGTAATTTATGAAAACAAAAGCAGGAGTTGAAAAATTACACATCATTTTACGACATAGTGTCTTTTTACTGTTCGATGCACTTCTTCCAGCGGTCTGCAAGTTTGCTTATTTCATTGGAAAAGAAGATTTTCGGTTAGTCGCGCAGTCGAAAATCTCTTCCAATGAACTAAGCAAGCTTTTTGCTCTTCTTCATCCGTAGCAAATTGACGACTGTGTAAAGGATGTTTGAGCAGTCCAAAGAGGTGATAGTCGGAATGGGTGAGATCTGAACTGTATGTAGAGTCTTCTAGCAATCGAAACCTAATTTTTCAATGGTTTCAACGATGTGGGTGGCCGTATATGGACTTATGTGATCAATAACACTTAATTTGACAATAGACCCCGGCGTTTGGTGCGAATCGCTCGTTTCAGCTTGTTGGCCATCATTTCACTATGCCCTACACAGATAACTGTAAATCCTTTTTCTTGGTAATGTTCCAGTATAGACCCTTTTTTGCATCCCCTAAACAGTTGGCATCACTTTTACAGCGGACGGTTGGAATTTATTTTTCGCGAGCGATTCCGAGTGTTTCCACTTCGCACCCTGTTTTTCGAATTCTGGCTGAACATATGTAAGCAGGCTTCATTTGTGATAATTCTTTCCAAAAGCGTTTCATCTTCACTGTTGTAGCGTTCGATTAAGCGTTGCCAGATCTCCTCACCACTGCGGTTATACTCTTTGGTAGTCTCTTTTGGCACTAATCTTGCACAGACTTTACGAGAGCGAAGCTTGTATGCAGAACCATGAGAACCATGAAGCAGAACCATGAGAACCATGTATGCAGAACCATGAAGCTCGTATGCAGAACCATAACTAATTCGCAGAGAATATGCCACCTCATAGGAAAGCATATAGGAAAGCTTGTTGAATCTTCACGTCAATGGTGGAGGTTGATGGGCGTTCTGTTCCTTTTCGTGCTTCACGCTTGTCCGGCCATTTTAAACTTTTTGACCCACTCATACGCATTTCTACGCGATTGAGCGCGGTTACGTAACCACAAGAATACCGCGCCATTTAGCACGTGACCGCTGAAGGTAGTGCGGCCAGCCTAAAAAAAGTTGTAGAGAAAGAGCACATAAGTTTTAACTTCCCCTAGCACACACACACACACACACACACACACACACACACACACACACACACGCACGCACGCAATAGAATCGCTTCTTTCATCGGGCGTTATATATCTCAGACTACCTTGTCCAATATGTCACTCCTTTTTTTAGCACAGTCAAGTGCAAATCGATGAAAGTATGGCTGTTATTTTTAACAAGTCGATCCACCACGTATCCTGGTGGCCCCATAAAAATATGTAACGCTAAGTGGTTGGGTGGCTACGACAGGCGATGCTAAACACGGCTTGGTAACTACATTCTTTAGCCTTTATTAAAACCTCATTGAAAATAACCAACTCACAGTATCCTGTATTACAGCTTAACAAACTGCTTTCTAACAGACGACTGATTTACACACACGCACACACACACACACACACACACACACACACACACACACACACACACACACATGCATGCATAATATATGTGTGTGTGTGTGTGTGTGTGTGTGCATTTATATATACGAGGGTGAGTCAAAAAGTAATGCCATTTTGTTTAAGACAGGTATAATTACCAGCAAACGAACATGTGTCATACATCAAAATGAAGCTGGTCCTCTGTGGATCACATCCCTACTTCTCAACATAGTCACCGTTTCTCTCAAAAGCAATGTTCCACCTTCGAATGAGAGCATGTATCCCTGTCCTGTAAAATTCTGTTGACTTCTTTGAGCCACTTCTTCATTACAGTTTTCTCTTTTTCGTCACTGGACTATCATCGTCACTGGACTATCGTGTCTTCGGCCCCATGAAAGAAGGTTTGAGAGGCAAATATTATTCCAGTGACGAGGAAATGAAAACTGTAGTGAAAAAGTACCTCAAAGAACAGTCAACAAAATTTTATGGGGTAGGGATTCATGCTCTCATTCGAAGGTGGAACATTGCTTTTGAGAGAAACGGTGACTATGTTGAGAATTAGGGATGTGATCCACAGAGGACCAGTTTCACTTTGATGACACATGTTCCTGAGTTGGCAATTATACATGTCATAAATAAAATGGCATTACTTTTTGACTCACCCTCGTATATGTATATGTATATATGTATGTAAATATATATGTGTGTGCTTGAGTGTGTCTGTGTGTGTGTGTGTGTGTGTGTGTGTGTGTGTGTGTA
>NC_068992.1:40423001-40425201 GCF_001194135.2 Octopus bimaculoides | reverse complement strand
TGTGTGTGTGTGTGTGTGTGTGTGTGTGTGTGTGTGTGTGTGTACAACGAGCTTCCATACAGTTTCCGTTTAACATATTCACTTCCAAGCCTTTGTCAGGCACGGGGCTACAGTACAAGACACTTGCCTGAAATACCGTGGAGTGGAACTGAACCCCAAATCACACGGCTGCTAAGTGAACACCTTAACCACACAACTACGCCTGTGTCTGTACGAACAAGGGATTGCGGACGATTTCTAATACCACGTTGATCAGAAAGCATTATAGGAAAGAAGGTCGCGTCTTGTGTAAACTGTACATGCACGATAGTGTGTGAGTTGCGAATACACGAACACCGTGGAAGGAAGTAACATTACAGAGAATAGCAGTAACAACGGGTCACATGAACTACCATTTCTAGCATGTCACTAATCACAACATTCAGTATAGCGAAACAAATTCACCCCATCTCCAGGGTCTGGAACTAAAGACAAAGGATCTTATTTAAATGTCACAACCAGTAGTACAGTTCCTTCGTACTGCGAGGACGTGGAAGACATGGCGAATGAAGACATGTTGCAAACTCTCGGGATGAGAGAAAAGAAAGAATGAGGCAAAAAAACCCCAAAAATAGAACCGAAGCAAAAGTCGAGCATAAAGTGCAACAAGAAATCCGTCTTCTCATCGGAACAGCTACGAAGGGCACGGATAGACAATTTGAACGAACTATAAAAAGATAAAGTGTAAATTTAAGAGGAAAGAAGCTCCGATTATGTGGAGCATGTCAGGGATAAGCGACTGGCAAAAAGAAAACTTTAAGTTTCTATGAATTGTTACACTTTAACCAACAGAAATAAAACACGAACTTTATCTCATTAACCAAGATAACTGAGGTGCTTGCTAGCAGCTTAAGAGACAAGCATTTTGAGAATTTGGGCGCAGAGTACGGGGTAGTTAGGGTTGTGAGGTGCCTAAATGAAACCTAGGTGACAGTTTCCCATCTGTGTCTTATTGAATTATCTATAATTTATCTATTATAATTATCTATTATAATTTATGTATTGTACGATATAATATAAATAATACATTAATTTATTTAATTATACATAATGTTTCCAGACTCAAGAGAGACTTTAAGAATTGCTACTGGCTTACCGGAAATCCATCGCTGTCGAAATCCTCAATAGTAGCATCATAGATTTACCAAACTCCGCCTGAAGGTAGACGAAATTTTATGTGTGATCATTGAAGGTGAAATAGGGTCTGAACTTATAGAACACCTAAATAAAAGACTAACGGTAAAAACCAAACCAGTAATCTATCAGTTGCTTGAGATCGATTGCTAAACAGATATGGGAGTCTTTACGATTTGGTCGACACCGAAGTATGAGGAGATGCTGTGAGATGCAGTGGCGTGCATGATCTTACCCGAGAACGATTTCTCACTTTTACATAGTTCAGTTGACTTTTATTTGTTTGATAGACAAAAGCTATTCAATATGTCTTTATATGTACAACCCTACTTATATATATATATATATATATATGTATATATATATATACGTTATATATTGAATGTACTGGTCTCTTTGACCCCAAAATTATCATCATCATCATCATTATTTTCATTATTATTATTATTATTATTATTATTATTATTATTATTATTATTATTATTATTACTACTACTACTACTGTTATCGTTATTTATTATTAATTTTATTATTATTATTATTCTAATATGGTGTTGGTGGTGGTGAAAGTGGTGATGGTGATGGAGGTGTTAATGGTGGTGGTGGTGTTGGTGGTGGTGATGGTGGTGTATTTCGTGAAAAGAAATCATCCTTATTAATATATTATTACGGCTGCTTCAGTTGTTGTTCATATTGATTCGGGGCACGCTCGATTAGACACAAGATTGTTGTCATCACCATCATCACCATTCTCGTCGTCGTCGTCGTCGTCATCATCATCATAATCATCATCATCATCATCATCATCATCATCATTTTCAACATAATCGTTGTTATCGTCGTCGCCACTATCATCATCATCAACAGCAACAGCAACACTATGATTGTCATCGTTCTCGCCGTCGTCGTTGTCATCATCATCATCACCACCACCACCTCCACCCCACCATTGATTCAAATACTGGTGTAACATCGTTGTTGTTTTACCGTTGTTTTTGTTTCGTTCAGTAACCCCCCACCCCACCCC
>NC_068992.1:40420148-40420651 GCF_001194135.2 Octopus bimaculoides | reverse complement strand
ACACACACACAAATATACATGTGTTTGATTGTGTGTATGAGTGTATGTGTGTGAGTGTGCGTAGGTGTGCGTGTGTGTATGGTTCAATAATTGACTTAGGTTATCGATTATGTACACCTAAGGTTACTAGCACAAGCGACTTTATAGTCTCTTTTGTTTAGAATTTTTCTTGTTATTATTTCTTTTTTTTTTTCAGTTTTCTTTCTCTTTTCAGCTGCGTTCGTTTTGCTTATGTTTGCGTTTACCTTTGTGTTTATGGACTAAATTTATTGTTTAGTTTTGTTGCATTTCTTTGTTTGTTTGTTTGTTTGGTGTGTTATTGTTTTGGGGAGGAGGGTATTTTTCTTATTTTGTTTGTATGTTCTTACATGCATGTATACCGCCTCCTCCCTACTCCAGCACCTTCTATCTGCCCCAGGAAACAATAGCGTTAGATGTTGGCGTTTGGCCCTTCAATCTCATTCTCTCTCTCTCTCTCTCTCTCTCTCTCTATGTATATATAT
>NC_068992.1:40414703-40415477 GCF_001194135.2 Octopus bimaculoides | reverse complement strand
CTTTATGTTCAATTGATCTAAACCAATTAATTACTTGGTCTGTATTAGACCATAATTCTAACTTTAACTTAGTGGTTATTGTGGGTAGATAGTTATTTATAATGTTCTTGCTTAATATTCCTATGTCCGATCTCGTTGGGCATATGAGTCTTAGTGATGGCTGTGTCCAGAAATTTACTTTATGGTCCTTGAGTATAAATCTTGGTTCTCTTGGTACCAGCGGTTCCGTCCTATCGGTCAGGTTATACTTTTCCATTATTTCTTTAGTTTCTATGTTAGCTTCCTTAAGTACTTTCCAGTTTGCTATTTTATAATTCTTCTCAATTTCCTTCTGCAGTAGGTTGTTGTAGTTCTGTTTAGTCAATTTATATATATTCCCTGTTTTATCTGATTTTACTAGGACTTTGTTGGTATTCTTTATTTCTCTGATGATTTCTTCTATGTGTCTCATGTGTGTGTTCTTTCTCTGTGACATATTGAATTTGATGTTCTTTACAACTGACCATATCTCTTCCTCAAACTTATCTAGTCTATGGTTGTAAGGCGGATTATTCCTAGATTTAAAGATTTTTTTTATATTTCGATCCTTTATCTGATGTGTTTTCTTGTTTTCCTTTGTTATCCCAGAAGTGTGCTCTCCAACGAATTCTATTTATGAAAGAATGCGTCTTATGGATAAGCTGCTCCATGTAGATTTTCTTTGGTGGGATAGGTATATCTTTCATGGATATATCAATGTTGAAAGTCTCCATTGGCAGCGGTTATTTATCTGCG
>NC_068992.1:40408428-40413561 GCF_001194135.2 Octopus bimaculoides | reverse complement strand
ATAGATAAATAGATAGATAGATAGATAGATAGATACATACATACATACATATATAGATAGATAGGAAAGAGTACTGAATTTATGAATGCATGGATGATATAGTTGTCCTTATACCTCTAACTAGAACAAGTGAAAAACCAAAGTCACCCCTAACCTTTAAGGGTATAACCCCACCTCACCCAACTGTTGTACTCCAATCTAAAAAGGATAAACTCTGAGACACACTGAGAGTCTTCGAGTAGTTCCTTTCAGTGTAACCATTTCGAGAGTCTTCGAGTAGTTCCTTTCATTGTAACCATTTCGAGAGTCTTAGAGTAGTTCCTCTCATTGTAACCATTTCGAGAGTCTTAGAGTAGTTCCTTTCATTGTAACCATTTCGAGAGTCTTAGAGTAGTTCCTTTCATTGTTACCATTTCGAGAGTCTTAGAGTAGTTCCTTTCATTGCAACCATTTCGAGAATCTTAGAGTAGTTCCTTTCATTGTAATCATTTCGAGAGTCTTAGAGTAGTTCCTTTCATTGTAACCATTTCGAGAGTCTTAGAGTAGTTCCTTTCATTGTAATTATTTCCGCGATAGTCACTCGTCTTCGTTTTTATTTACTATTTCGAAGCTCCCCCCCACTTCAGTTTCGCTTCTTCTTCTTCTTCTTCTTCTTCTTCTTCTTCTTCTTCTTCTTCTTCTTCTTCTTCTTCTTCTTCTTCTTCTTCTTCTTCTTCTTCTTCTTCTTCTTCTTCTTCTTCTTCTTCTTCTTCTCCCATCCTCCTACTCTCCAAATGAGTCATGCCGTGTCTCCTATGTCCGCTGCATCAACATCTGCTGTTCATGTAAACCAACACCAGTTGTAATGAGAGTGTCTGCATCTAACATGTCTGTGACGGTGGTGGCGGAGGTAGTGGTTGCCGTGGTGGTGATGACCATGGTGGGGATGGCCGTGGCGGTTTAAACACACTGGATATATTGCCGAGGTTGACACAATGGATTATCAATAGAAAATTGAGTGTTAAAATATTTAATGCAGGACCTATTAAATAATTCTGTGAGCAGATATGTCGGATAAACGGTAGATAAATGGTTGTCAGACATATTTAATGCATTTGATAGAAGAGAAAAGAGCTAAAGAAGGAAATATGATATGCAGGGAGAGAAATATCAGTTGATGGTTGGTATTAATTAATTTGTGGCTTTTTATTTTCCAAACAAATAAGGGAACAAACCGTGGGTTTGTTTTTGCCTCATTGGTCGTCATCAGCTGACGTTTAACATCAGAGCAGGAAAGATGGGAGGGGGATAGGAAGTGTAATATAGTAATAAGAATAATATATGTATAATATGTATGAATAAATCGAATTTCATAAGATAACAGAATGATAAATTGGTAGAGAAAGAGTGAAGAATGCAAAGCATTGAGAGAGAGAGGGAGAGAGAGTGGGGAAGAAAGAAAAAGAAAGAGAATGTCGGAGAAAAAGGAAAGGAGGAAAGAAAGAAAGAGGGAGAGAAAGAAAGAAAGAAAGAAAGAGGGAGAGAAAGCAAGAGAAAGCAAGCAAGAGAGAGAGAGAGAGAGTAAAAAAAATGAAGGGGACGATAAGAGGGTGAGTGGAGGGTGGTCAGAGTATCACGTGATCGACGAGACTATCTGATGTTGTTACACATCGCTAGTCACAATGTACTTTGTATTGTTTTAGCCTTCGAATGACGCCACCCCACTGGTTAGGCGAGCGGGCCAACATTCCTCCTGATCGGAAGACTTGTCCGTCACGAGTTACCCATTTACGGTTGAATTATGTCACTGACCCTGAAAGGACGAAAGGCAAAGTTCACCTCAGTGGCATTTGACATCAGAACATAATGAATTGAAAAACATTTTGTCCGATGATCGGACAATTCTGCCAAACTAGGGTCCAATCCTTATTGCCTTGTGGTGCCTTGTACGCTTCAATGACCCTGAGAATTAGGCCAGTAGTGTACAAGATCCTGGAAGAGTCTCGTGTTGGACAGATCAAAGGACAGAAGCCAGAATAATACTGACCACTTCTTACCGGATGCAAAAATGGGTTTGCCTAGAGCCAAGGTCTTCTAGTTAGAAAAAAAAAAGTTACGAAAGCATTGATGGCAATGTTCTTCTTTGAGACATAGGGAGCGAAGAGCTTAAGTGATGAATGACTAAAGATTAATAAGAGTGAAGAAGATGAGAGCAGAATAACAGGGAGAAGGATAAATAGGAGTGGAGTTCGATAAAGTGAGCGAGTAAAGTTTGGATTACGAGTGAGTAGAGTATGGATTGGAGCATGAAGTATGACAGAAGGGACTGTAAGGATGGGAGGTATGGATTTAGGTTAAAGAATGAATGATTGCAATGGAATACACAACACAAAGAATTAGGTATGATTTGAGTGAGGATTGGAACATACTTAACATACTTTACTTTTATAATGTAGGCACAAGGCCCGAAATTTTTAGAGAGGTCAATTTGATCGACCCCGAAAGGATGAAAGGCAAAGTCGACCTCCGCAGAATTTGAACTCAGAAAGTAAAGACAGACGAAATACCGCTAAGCATTTCGCCCGGCGTGTTAATGTTTCTTATTTCTTTATTGCTCACAAGGGGCTAAACATAGAGGGGACAAACAAGGACAGACAAAGGGATTAAGTCGATTACATCGACTACAGTGCGTAACTGGTACTTAATTTATCGACCCCGAAAGGTATGAAAAGCAAAGTCAACCTCGGCGGAATTTGAACTCAGAACGTAACGACAGACGAAATACCGCTAAGCATTTCGCCCGGCGTGCTAACGTTTCTGCCAGCTCGCCGCCTTAGGATTGGTGCATACTTGCCGTATATCTATTTCCCAGATATTGATCAGAGTCCCAAGCAATACTTAAGTTTTTGTGGAGCATTGTCATGGACTAAATGCCTCAGTTAGATGGTTGAGATGGAGAGTGAAGTGCACGTGTATCTCCCATACTATACATGCATATACAAATGAAGTTGTGAGTTCGATTCCCGGATCGAGCTCTATTTGTTATATTCTTGAACAAGACACTTTATTTCACGTTGCTCCAGTTCACTAAGCTGTAGAAATGAGTTGCGACGTCACTGGTGCCAAGCTGTATCGGCCCCTTTACTTTTCCCTTGGATAACATAAGTTGTGCGGAGAGGGGGAGGCTGGTATGTATGGGCAACAGCTGGTCTTACATAAGAACAACTCTAGGTTGTGCGTTCGCCGGTGAGGCGACTTTCCGCCCAGATTTGTATCCTGGAGGGGAGCCTCTTAGGTGCACCTATGGTCATTCGTGACCGACAGAATCGAGTTACACATGCATTCATGCATGCAAGAGAAAGAAGACAGCTATTGGTCATTGATAGGAGTTTTACATCCAGTACCCAAGATACGCTTTCAGCTTCATACCTATTATTGTCTCCGCTTTAGCAAAGGCGGAGGTATTGTTTTCAGTTGTGTTTGTTTGTCCGTGAACAAGATATCTCAAGATGGATTTGATGGATTTGAATGAAACTTTCAGAGATATTTGGCCTCATGACTGGCACGAAGTGGTTAGGTTTTGGGATCGATCTGCTACCGGACAAAGATTCTGGGTTATTTTTTCTGTTTTTTTCTTTTTAAATTTTTGAGAGCGGTCGGGTTCATTTTTAGTATTCTCATTTGTGAGAGCAGTCGAGTTTATTTCAGATATTCTCATTTTAAAAATCATCTCTGGCTAATCGTTGAGAGTATGCTGGTATTGCCTTGGCAGAAGTTTGTGCTCTTCACGAGTGCTCTTGTTATTATTATTATTGGAGCAACAGGATACATACCAACCCGTCTGGAGCAAAGTATGGCTGAAATTGAGATCTTTTGGAGAGAACGCAAATCCTTAATTCATAAGCTACAAATGATCGAGACATCTGGGGCTAGAGATATCTGCAAGACCGTCTTAGTCTTACAGGATGATGGTTTAAAGAAGATATTTCCCTCACAACTTTGCAACTAAGTAGGTGGCTGGTCAAAATGTAGTCTATATTCTTTTCTACTCTAGGCACAAGGCCCGAAATTTTAAGGGAGGGGGCCAGTCGTACATTGACCTCAGTACGCAACTGGTATTTAATATAGTGACCCTGAAAGGATGAAAGGCAAAGTCGACCTCAGCAGAATTTGAACTCAGAACGTGAAGACGGACGAAATACCGCTAAACATTTCGCCCGGCGTACTAACGTTTCTTATTTCTTTATTGCCCACAAGGGGCTAAACATAGAGGAGATGACCAAGGACAGACAAAGGGATTAAGTCGATTATATCGACCCCAGTGCGTAATTGGTACTTATTTAATCGACCCCGAAATGATGAAAGGTAAAGACCTCGACAGAATTTGAACTCAGAACGTAGCGACAGACGAAATACCGCTAAGCATTTCGCTTGAAATTCCAATGAAGAAGACTTGGATATCGGTTCGAACAGGCACTTTCTTTATTGATAAGACATCTAGAACTAAAACTAAATAACATACATACACACACACATGCATACATACATACATACATACATACATACATACATACATACATACATACATACATACATACATACAAATACTAGTATTTTCAAGCAAAGAAATGGAGAGGTTAACATGCAGGCCATATACGCAATATGTAAGGGGAAGAATAAAAATATACAAGACTTTCTCAAAGTTTGATATGTATCAATTATTGTCGTTGTAATCCAAATTCCAGTGCTGGAGTTTTGTTCCTTTGTTAGAAACCAGCTCTCTCTTTTTTTCGGAAGAAGTGTAATAAATAAAAAAACGCGAACGCGTACATAGATACATATGTGTGTGTATGTGTGTTTGTGTGTGTGGGTGGATGGGTGTGTGTGTGTGCGTGGTGTGTGCGTGCGTGTGTATAGATATGTATACACACCTTGTGCATCCTCCGCACATACATGTACATGATGTATATATAAATACACACACACACACACACACACACACACACACACACAAACACACACACACACACATATATATATATATAAACATATATATGTGTACATATATATACATATATATGCATATGACATAGCTAGAAGAATAGGTAGATAATGATATATACACACATATATATACGTATACGTGTATTTATA
>NC_068992.1:40407871-40408344 GCF_001194135.2 Octopus bimaculoides | reverse complement strand
TATTATTATTATTATTATTATTATTATTATTATTATTATTATTATTATTATTATTATTATCACTATTATTATTATTATTATTTTATTGTTGGATTTACTTTTGAGCTCATTCAGTTTTTGTGAAAGCAGCAACTCCACACGTAGCAGAGCGAGAAGTGAGAACGTTAAGGTCAATTTTTTTCCCTGTCCTCTCTTAGGAATCGATCCATCAAATCATGATGATTCTAACAATAGATCAGCCTCAACTGTCCATTGATATCATTCTGACATTGTATATGCACACGCATGCGTACAAATACACACACAAACACAAACGCACATATGTCTGTTTGTATATAAATGTTCGTAAGTATATGTGTGTGAACATATGTGTGCGTGTTTGTATGTATGTGTATTGCATAAAAATATGTGTGTGTATCTGTATGCATGTATATAAATATACATATACATATATATTTATATGTGTGTATATA
>NC_068992.1:40404001-40405956 GCF_001194135.2 Octopus bimaculoides | reverse complement strand
GCACAGGAAGGTGAGAGCTCGGCTAGTCATAAGGGGAGACAACCGAGGTACTTAAGTGAAAGTAACGTTGGTGTAACATTGGCGCTGTATGAAGCCGTCCATGACACCCATTACAACATGAAGCTGTGCAGAGTTGGCGCTCATCTGACGTGAGTCCCTATGATAGTTTAATACTTGGTTGGCATATTTGTTGTGGCTCCGGTTATTTAATAGATGCTGTCTGAGCGATATCATACGACACTCTACGTCTGTCAAGGCTGAGGTTTACTCCTCCGCCTATTTTCTTCCAAGATAAAGACACAGGTGGTACAGTATATCTGTCAGTGTAGTAACATCATCGTGGTGTTGATGAGTAGATTTCGTTGGCCTGCAGTGTTGAGTTTAATTGCTCCTGCAGAATAAAGATAATTTGTAATAGAAGACATAGTTCACAGCCTCAGATACTAGTTCCATTGCTCGGTTTATAAAATATATTGACTGATACCTTTAAATTTAATGGAAAAAATTGAGATAGAACGAATATTTGTATGATTTTGAAGGATATAAGCTTCACAGAAATTTTAAAGAGTATAAAGAGCCGAATGGATATTTTGAAGAACATATACGATTGAAAAGAAATTTCGAAGAGCATAAGCTGTCGAACGGAAATTTTGAAGGGTATAAGCTGCTAAAGGGAAATTTTGAAGTGTGAAATCGGTTCTGAGGAAGTTTGCTGGCAATGACTGATAATTGAAACTGGGTCTTAGATCAAGTGTACAATCTGAGCTTGGTCTACGATTGTCAAAACGTTATTTACTCCATAAATTCTATCAAATAATTAACTCCATGTAATAATTAACCAGTTGCTGTATAAGAACGTATACATGCTAAGGTCCATAATAACGGCAGACACATCACAGCGACCCATTCCCTCGTCAGATATATTTTCATGTTTCTTCTTTCTGTTCTTAGTTTATTTTTTTACTTTACCAAAAGTTAGAAATATCACATTTATCTCATTAAGAGATAAATATCAAACTTTCCCGCTCTTGCTCTTCTAAGTTCAAATATTGCCGAGGTCAGTTTTACCTTTCACTCCTCTGAGTTTGATAAGATAAAATACCAATAAACTACCAATCAAATACTTGGAACGACATAATTGATTGACCCACTTCCTTTAAAATGACTGGCTTTGTACCAAAATTAGAAAGAATTACGATTATTTTTAAGGCAGTCGAACTGCCTGAATCGTTAGCACGCAGGAAAAAGAAATGTTTAGGGGCATTTCGTCCGGCTTTACATTCTGCGTTCAAATGCCGCCGAGGTCGACTATGCCTTTCATCCTTTCGGAGCCGACAAAATATACCAGAGTCGATGATATCGACTTACCCTTTCCTTTAAGACAGCAGGCATAAGGAGTAAATCAGGAGGTATTATTATTATTATTATTGTTACTAAGGCGGCGAGCTGGTAGAATTTTGCGTACTGGGGTCGATCTAATCGACTTATCCCTTCCCCACCAAATTTTAGGCCTTGTGCCTAACATAGAAAAGATTATTATTATTATTATTATTATTGTCATTATTATTATTGTTGTTATTATTATTATCATCATTATTAATTGTTGTTGTTGTTATTATTGTTATTATTATTATTATTATTATTATTATTATTATTATTATTATTATTATTATTATTATTCCGTGAGGTGACAGAGCTGTTAGCATGCCGGACAAAACACTTAGCGACGTTTCGTCCGTCTTCTGCCGAGTTCACCTTTCATCTTTTCGAAGTAAAAAAAATAAGCACCAGTTGAATACTGAGGTTGATGTAATCGACTGTCCTACCCCTTCAGAATTGCTGGCCTTGTGCCAAAATAAGAAAGGAGCATCATTATTATTATCGTTGTTGTTGAAACGATTGGAAATCGAAATCTCTTCATCAGAGGAACCGACTTCTTTTACTCTGTTCTATTA
>NC_068992.1:40400412-40401517 GCF_001194135.2 Octopus bimaculoides | reverse complement strand
GTAAGACAACAAACAGATGTATTAGTTTAAAGCTCGGGAAGTGAGAAAGTCTTTTATGTTTCGAGCCTACGCTCTTCAACAGAAAGGAACACAGAAATAAACAGAGAGAGAAAATAAAAAAAGATTTAGTGGCTAGCGATCAATCATGGCGAATCTAGTTAGCTAGCTGTGGAGGCGTGTAACTTAGTGGTTAGGGTGTTGGACTCATGATCGTAAGATTGTGGTTTCAATTCCTGGACCGGGCAACGCATTGTGTTCTTGAGCAAAACACTTCATTTAACGTTTTCCCAGTCCACTCAGCTGGCAAAAATGAGTAATCCTGCGACAGACTAGCGTCCCATCCAGGTGGGGAATATATACATCATGGAAAGAGGGAAACCGGCCCCTACGAGTCGGTATGACTCGAGAAAGAAACCCTTTACCTTTTTTATCTCTATCTAGCTGTCAAATCCAAATTGTACTACCAGAACGAAAGTACGAGGGAGCGCCGAGCGGGCCGTCTATGTCTCCTAGTGAGTACACAGGCACTTAAAACAATAAGCGAAACCATGGTACATGTTAGCAAGTCATACTCGTTCGCGAGTGACGGCTGGCTGTACTTTTAAAACACTTCAAGACACGTGCGAACACTTACAATTATTTCCACATTAACGAGTAACTACCAGCGGTCAGTTGGCTCAAATTCTTCTAGCAATATTTTAGCGCCCCCTATACATTATATAGCATATAATTTAACTAATTAATTGCATTACAAAACAAGCCAGCCGTACTGTAAAGTTTGCTATCAAAATCGGGCTGTCATTACTTGTAATACTAAGAAAGTCATCTTCTCAACAAGATGACATTTGTATTACCAAGAAGACAGATTGTAAATTTTCCATTGGCATTAAATAGCCGCTTAATTACTAAAATGCCATACTCTGCAGTAGATTTTATTATCAAATAAAAATGTTTTGTTTTATTACCAACAAGCTGTACGCTAAGTTTTATTGCTATATGAAATTACTATTTATATTCCTAGGCAATCATTAAAAGAAATCCCATAAACAATTTGTTTATTTCACACACAAATTCATTAGTTTATTTCTCATGATTCAGCTAACAC
>NC_068992.1:40397843-40400042 GCF_001194135.2 Octopus bimaculoides | reverse complement strand
TCTCTCTCTCTCTCTCTCTCTCTCTCTCTCTCTCTCTCTCTCTCTCTCTCTCTCTCTTTCTCTCCTTTTATTCTAACAAGATAAAGGATGCCAGTTTATCGCAGACTTTTGCCGTCGAAGAGAAAGAGAAGAAAAAAGGAATTGGCAATCAAAAGATAGAACTATGATTAGGTAACAAGCGATATTCCAGCCCAGTAAAAATAAGTTGACCAAGAATAATAGAAACTTTACCAAACTTCTCATTTTCCACGACATTTGATGTCTCACAATATGGCCTCTTCTGATAATATATCCCTGAGGAATTGACAACTTCTAAATAAAATTTCGGCGTTAAATACGAAATTAGTCACCAAAATTTCTCACAGAGTTAAGATTTTTAAGAAATAAGAATTTGAAACTTACAGGTTTGTTAGAACTTATTGATTCCAAACAAAAATTTAAACTAATTGGGGGTTGAATATTTCAGACCCAGCCTTTGTAGAGTGTTTGCATGAGTAGCAACAGCAGGTATGTGAGTAGTGCTTCCTAATGTATGACTTATTTGAATATAATACAATAATACACATATGTCGCTGTTTCTCTCTGTGTTTAAAGAACTGGTAAGATCCACATTTAAGATCTGCTCAAACTTTTGGGCGTACACTTTACATATTTGACAGTATCAGTTATATATTTGGGAGTATTGTTCACATGTCTGGGAGCAATACTTACATATCTGGGAGCAATACTTACATATCTGGGAGTACGACTAACAGATCGGAGAGAATTACTTTTATATTTAGGAGTATTCTTTACATATTTGGCAGTACTCTTCACATATCTGTGAGTGCTGCTCTAATTACAGGTTTATCCTTAAATCAACAATATACTAAATCTCACTTCTATATAATATTTATTGGAGTAAACTTCACTTTCTTCCCACAACATTTTTTAGGTTTAGCAGGTATACCACGACGATACTCAGAATACCCTGACTCCTACACCAAATGAAATATGCATACCTGGGTGTACCAGTCATACATTTGGGAGCACCACTCACATACCTGCAGTTGCTACTCTTGCAAACACTCTACAAAGGCTGGGTCTGAAATATCCAACCCCCACTTCACCACATTTTCAACTAAGGTACAATCTAGATTCTCCTCTGTCTTTCTTTGACTGCTACTACAACGGCTCTGCTCTTCAAGATTAGTAAACACTACCCCCACTCGATTCCTTACTGTCCTTCACGAGTTATATTAAAATCATTTCACTCGAAACCTCACCTCAAACCTTAACACTAAGTAAAACTCAATTTCACTTTGAACTTCAAAGTTCTCACAGTTCCTAATTTCTTTACAAATACCAACAATTACAGCTTAATATCAAAAGAGAACTGGCAAAGACGACCCCTCCGCACTATATTGGCAAGACCAAGCTTCGGCCACGGATTAGAGAATCAACTTTAGAAATGAGCAAGTTTCGCCATTGTGCCAAACCTATAATAGGTTTAACAAAACCATTGCCCATATTGTGAACGAATGCCCTCGACTTGCCCAAAACCAATATAAGTTTTGGCGACACGATGAAGCATTGGAAACTTTGTGGAAAGTGGGGATTAGAGGGAAACAAATTATAGTACGAACACAAACCATAGAGAGTGGTGGAGTCGGAGAGCTGCAAAACCCTCCGGAATTTCCCAATCCAAACAGACCAGGTACTTGAGCTCAACAAGCCTGACTTAGTGGTGCTGGACAAGGTGAACTACATGTGCTTCATAACTGATGTAGCTTGTCCCTTTGACACACGAATAGTCCAGAAGGAAGGCGGAAAAATAGACATATACAACCCTCTTACATAGGAGATAGCTCGACAGGGGACAATGAAAAAGGTGAAGACAGTGCCAATTATTGTTGGCTTCCTTGGAGACAGTAAAAGAAGGCATCAAGAGGAATATAAAGGAAATGAGAATAGAGTACTCGTTAGAACTGTTGCAAAAAGTTTACCTTCTTGATAGTTGAAAAGAAAACATAGCGTATTAACGAAGGCTGCAGGTAGCAAACCCACTACGCATGCAAGACTCCAGGAGTTCGTATATTATCTTATTAATCTAAGAAGCAAGGTTCCTTTAGACAACATTTGTACCTGTTGCAAATGTTTCATATATATATATATATATATATATATATATATATATGACACGCACACACACACACACAC
>NC_068992.1:40392569-40393571 GCF_001194135.2 Octopus bimaculoides | reverse complement strand
TCTCTCTCTCTCTCTCTCTCTCTATCAGTCTGTCTGTCTGTATGTATGTATATATGTATGTCTGTGTGAGAGAGTACGTGTGTGTGTGTGTGGGGGGGATTGAGTGCATATGTGTGCTCGCGCGTGTGTGTGTGTGTAAGTGTGAGGTGGATTGACAGAAATCGGTAACGCAACGAGCAAGTTTCATTGACGTATTTCTTTACGACCTTCGCCACGATGAGTTCAAATCCTTAGCAGGAACGCCTTTATTGTTCATCCTTCCTGGGTCGGTAAACGAAAAAAATGTGAAACTCTGGAATCGATTTAAATCGATTGCTCTGTTCACGTCCCAAAATATATCATCGTCTTCTGCCTCTGTAAAGAATTATTTTCTAAAGAAGTAACAAAATAATTTCATTGAATTCTTTAAATAAGATTAATTGAAATTATGGCTAATTCCGATTACAAAGATTAAAGCTGGTTGTGAATAATGAAAGAGTCAATAAATAATTGGTATGAAAAGCAATGATTTCCGCCCCACTATTGTTGTTGTTGTTGTTGTTTTGTGTCACGCCGCAGTCGTATCTCTTCGCTAAACTGTCGGTTATATAGAAAGTGACGCCATATATGATGACGTCATTGACAGCAGTTGTTTCCGGTTTGATTGCGGTCGGAACGATAGCGACGCCAGTGACGGACAAATAGAGGACAGCTGCTGCACCACACACAAGAGTTTTCAAGGAAAACAAAACAAAACAAAAAAAAGTAATAACAAAAGAGCATGTGTAAAAAATAGAAGCAAGAACTTGTATGTACTTATGTGTGTGTGTGTATGTGTGTATGTGTGTGTGTGTAGATATAAATACGTAGGGAGAAAGAGAAGGTGGGGGAGAAAGAGAAACAAAGTTAGAAGGTAAGAAATGTATGTGAATAAAAGAATAAAAGCAAAAACGATAGATAGATAGATGGGTGTATATATATATATATTAGGTGTGTGTGTGTGTCTGTGTATATATATATATA
>NC_068992.1:40390463-40391502 GCF_001194135.2 Octopus bimaculoides | reverse complement strand
ATATACATGTGTGTATATATACGCACACATATATACACACACACACACACACACACACGTATATATATACACACATACACACACACACATATATATATATACACACCATAATCTAATTGAGGTGATGGTAATGATATACTGTAATATTAGTAGTAGTTGTGGGGTGGCGGTGATGGTGGTGGTGACATTGCTGTTTAGCCCCACCCCCCTCTCCAAATCGTTCTGCATTGAAATTCTGCGGTGGTCGACTTTACCTTTCATCCTTTCGGGGGTAAAGAAATTAAGTACCAGTTACGCACTGGGGTCGATGTAATCGACTTACCCCGTGCCCGCAAATTTCAGGCCTTGTGCCTATAATAGAAAGGGTTATTATTATTATTATTATTATTATTATCATTATTAATATTAGGGGTGGTGTTGTAGTTGTTATTAGTATCAGTAGCAGTAGTAACATTAGTGGCAGCAGCAGCAACAGTAGTAGTAGTAGTAGTAGTAGTAGTAGTAGTAGTAGTAGTAGTAGTAGTAGTAGTAGCAGCAGCAGCAGCAGCAGCAGCAGCAGCAGCGGGGTGAGAAATTTTCGTTGATTTTTGTCATTTTGTTTTCGTTGACCGATTTGTCAGGGTGTGGCAGTTGATGACAACAACAAACAGGATTACGGAAACACGAGCTTGACTGGTAATCGCCGGATTAAAGTGTCTTTCATTCATTAATCAAAACCGAGCAAGATATACCGAGATTCACGAAGAGGGTGTGGTGTTATTTCCCAACACACTCATACACCTACACCCACACACACACATATTGGCAAATAGGCGCAGGAGTGACTATAGGCCCCGACGTGGCTGTGTCGTAAGAAGCTTGCTTACCAGCCACATGGTTCCGGGTTCAGATCTACTGCACTGCATGTTGGGCAACTGTCTTCTACTTTAGCCTCGAGCCGATCAAAACCTTGTGAGTGGATTTAGTAGACGGAAACTGAAAGAAGCCCGTCGTGTGTATATATATATATATATATATATATATATATATATATATATAT
>NC_068992.1:40385879-40389404 GCF_001194135.2 Octopus bimaculoides | reverse complement strand
CATTACTCATCAACGCTCTAATATTTTTTTCTTATTTAGTCATAAAGAAGGATATTTTCAGCAAGAGAATACAAATCGATGCAAGTGATCCAAGTCAGTATTCAGTGTACTAGTTCTGCAGCGCACCAACAGATGGCAGCACAGGGTTGCGCTAGCGGTGAGCGCTAGCAGTGATTTTCACGAGACAGTTACCGAGTGATATCGCTGTGTTTACTTCGTAAGTTGTGAAACTTGTGTTTTTGCGATCACGTATATGCTGTTGTCTGCGATTTTGTCATGGATAGGGACAAAGAGCCAATGTGAAATTTTGCGTTAAACTTGGGAAGTCTGCTACAGAAGCATTGAGTATACTTCGGCAAGCTTATGGCGACGATGCAATGGGTCGTGCGCAGTGTTTCGAGTGGCACGGGCGCTTCAAAAGCAGAAGAACATTCCTGGAAGACGATGAGCGATATGGTAGACTTGCCACGAATGTCACTCCACCTCCCGGACAGGTGGTATTGTGCATCGAGAATTCGGCCCCTCTCCAGGGTCAGACCATTAATCGAGAGTTCTGTTGCAACGTTTTGAGGCGTTTGAAGAAGGACATCCGGCGAAAGCGACTGGATCTGTGAAGCGCCAAGAATTGAATTCTTTTCGACTACAATGTGCTATGTCACCGAGCTCTCCTCATTCGTGAGTTTCTCGCCAAAAGCAACATGGTGTCGCTTCCACACCTGCCCTATTCGCTAGATTTAGCATCTGCGGACTTCCATCCCTTCCTCAAAATGAAAATGCAGCTCAAAAGTCATCGTTTTAACACTGTTGTCGAGATCCAGAGTGAATCGTAGAAAACGACTTCCAAGGCCAGATTCCACAAGTGTCTGGGACGCTGGGACCGGTGTATTGCTGCGTAAGGCGACTGTCTCGAAGGAGATGACGTTAAAACTTAGATAAATAAGTTATTTTTTATTAAACATAACTAGCCCGGGAATCTTTTGATACCACCTCGCATATTTTAAACCCCAGAAAAAGAAAACAAGAAGCTATTCCAACGAGATTTGAACTCAAAACGTAGGATAAGTAAATATAAGGACTCTTTCAGTCTGATGTTATAGTGGAGACAGTTAACCAAGGTGCCACGAAGTCGGACTGAACCCGGAACCATGTGGTTGGGAAGCAAGCTTCTTACCACGCAGTGGGACTGAACCTGGAACCATGTGGTTGGGAAGCAAGCTTCTTACCGTACAGTGGGACTGAACTCGGAACCATATGGTTGGGAAGCAAGCTTCTTACCATACAGCCACACTTGCGACAATAAAGTGAAGTTCTTATTTTCTTATTGTCGTTGGTAGACGCTAACTTTTATCAAATTACCCAGTGGAGCAAAAATGACTTCTAAAATCAACCATCATATGACGGGTAACTTGCTAGTATTAAATAGAATAACTGAATTTATTGGTAAGAGACCAATTTAAGGAATCATTAAAATTCGTTAAAATTAAAATTCCTTTAACAGTTCGATATATTGATTTCTTCTAAGAAACGCATAACTATTTCCTTCAAAGCAAAATAACAATATTCTTTAATATTCTATGATCTGATGTTTCGAATTATATGATTTAAAACATTTTACAATTATTTCACTTCAATTCTTGAAGAAAGCAAAAAATAAAATTAAAAAAATAATAATATAGGCTGTGTGGTAAGAAGCTTGCTTCCCAACCACATGGTTCTGGGTTCAGTTCCACTTTGTGGAACCTTAGGCAAGCCTTGTGAGTGGATTTGGTAGATGGAAACTGAAAGAAGCCTGTCGTATATATGCATTTATATGTATATATTTGTGTGTTTGTGTCTGAGTTTGCCCCTCCACCATCACTTGACAACCGATACTGGTGTGTTTACGTCCCCGTAATTTAGCAGTTCGGCAAAAGATACCGATACAATAAGTATCAGGCTTATAAAGAATAAGTTCTGGATGCAATTTCTTTGACTAAAAAGCGGTGCTCCAGCATGGCCGCAGTCAAATGACTGAAACAAATAAAAAAATACCACTTGTAGCCAGATGTTAGGAAGCTTTCTTTTCTGTTGCGCGTATATGAAATAATGATTTCAAATTTTGCCACAAGTCCAGCAATTTCGGAGAGGGGGTAAGTCGATGGAATCGACCTCAGTGTTCAAATGGTACTTAATTTATCGACTCCGATGGGATGAAAAGCAGAGTCGACCTCGGCAGAATTTGAACCCAGAACGTAAAAACAGACGAAATGCCGCTAAGCATTTTGCTTAGCGTGCTACCGATTCTGCCAGCTCGCTGCCTCGTGCGTTTGTAAAATAATAATAAAGGAAACCAGCAGCAATGAAACATCACAAATTACTTCTAATTATTATATTAATAATTCTTCTTTTATTTAAGTTTAAAGAGATCGAAGTTAAGTGAAATTAAAATTGCAATTAAAATCTAATAAAAACATTTGCATTTGGCAAATCTTTTGATTTGCATTAAATATAAAATTAAAGAAAAAACAAGTGAAGAAGTGTGGCTGTTTGGTGAATAAACTCGCTTTTCAACCACATGCTTTGTGGTTCAGTCCCGCTGCGTAGCACCTTGCGTGAGTGCTTTCTATTATAGCCTTGGGCCAACCCAAACTTTTTCAGTGGGTCTGGTAGATAGAAACTGAAAGAAGCCCAACTGAGGAGGGATGAACACACACATACAAGATGTGTGTGTATGTGTGTGCATATGTATGCACACACATACACACATACGCACACATCTTGTATCTTTTCTTTGTTTCAGTCACTAGACTGCGGCCATGCTGGGGCACCGCATTGAATAACTTTTAGCTGAATGAATCGAGACCAGTACGTTTTTTTTTAAAAGCTTGGAAATGTTAAGTTATAAGGACGTAAACAAACCAACGCCGATTGTCAAGCTGTGCTGGGGGGTCACACACAGGCACAAATACACTCGCACACACACTCTAATATATATATATATATATATATATTTAAGAATTTAAGGATTGGAGAAAACGCATGTTATAATTGCATACTTTATTCCTACATATGTTTCAAAGGATTACAACCTGTGTGATCCATAGGGATCTTTGATATTAAAATTGTAACCTTCTCATCAGGGAAAGCATGGGAATCATCTTAAACGTAAGACGTTATGACCGATTATGAAAACAATAGATGGATAAGGTTATGACTTGATTCATTATGATTCATTATGAATCAAGTCATAACCTTATCCATCTATTGTTTTCATAATCGGTCATAATGTCTTACGTTTAAGATGATTCCCATGCTTTCCCTGATGAGAAGGTTACAATTTTAATATCAAAGATCTCTATGGATCACACACGTTGTAATCCTTTGAAACATATGTAGGAATAAAGTATGCAATTATAACATGCGTTTTCTCCAACCCTTAAATTCTTAAATATACTCAAATACCCAAAATTTCAAGGAGTTCCTGCCTTAAAAACAGGAGCTAACCACAGTTATTTTGTGTTCTTTGCTACATTGGTTTCTATTAAC
>NC_068992.1:40381463-40383963 GCF_001194135.2 Octopus bimaculoides | reverse complement strand
GGGGAAAAAAAACTTTGCGACCGGGCACCTACCACTTGAAATCACGTGATCTGGTTGTTCCAGCAGCCATCTTAGACGATTTTCGTTTACATTAATCCCTCACCATATCGCGGTTCACCTATCGAGGTTCACCTATCGCGGTTCACCTATCGAGGTTCACTTATCGCGGTTTATTTTTAAAGCTTACGTCAATTTCTCCGTGGTGTTGTTTTACATTTATAATAAAACAAATATATACAAATTATAAAAATAATTTTTCAAATATACAATACAGTACTGTTTATACTTCACGGATTTTCGCTTATCATGGCGGTGGGTAGAACGTAACACCCGCAATAGTCGAGGGATTACTGAACTGCGATATATGTGTGTGCATTTAAGCGTTGTGCGTCTACATATGAAGACTTCTCAGCGTGAATGCCGTAGCATTGGCCGTTCTAAAAACACATTCACATTAAGCTAGATATACAGATTGCCTTTTTTATATAATTAAATGCAAGAAAACATGAAGTCACTTTTCATTAGGTAAATGGTTAGTATTACATGTACGATTTCACAAAATCAACCATCGGGTTGTGCCAGTAATTCCCGCAGGGTATGTTTAGGTAATGATCTTTATATCATACGAAAATATCGAATTATACACACATTCACCGGCATAAGAGAACAATTTAAGTGTGGGACGCCGGGCAACGTGCTTAGCGGCACGTGTGGGGAGAAATAGAAAAAGTGGTTTTTAAGACAGGAGAGTGCTAAAATGCGTGTGTGTGTGTGGTAGTATTTGTGTGTATGTGTGTTTGTGGTTATGTGGGTGGTGTATGCGTAAGGGAGTGGTGTCATATAGGGTGGCCCAAAATAGGTTTACCCTTTAGAATTTAAAAGAAAATATATAAATGAAAATAAATGTCTCAGAATAAAACAAGAGCACTCAGAGAGCGCAAACCTCCAGCAACGTCCTCTCAGCGATTAGCCGGAGATGATTTTCAAAACGAGAAAATCGGAAATAAACTCGACTGCTCTCACAAACGAGAATACTAAAAATGAACACGACCGCTCTCAAAAATTTAAGTAAAAAAAAAAAATGCAGGAAAAAATAATCCAAAATCCTTGTCCGGTACCGGATCGATCCCAAAATCTAGTCAGTTCGTGCCAGTCACGAAGCCAAACATCCCTGAAAGTTTCATCCGAATCCATCCAGTGGTTCTTGATATATCTTGTCCACGGGCAAACAAACAATCGCGACTGAAAAAACAATATCTCCGCCTTCGCTAAGGCAGACGTAATAATGGCTTCAAATTTTCACAAAGTGCCAGTAGTTTTTGAGGGGCGGTGTAAGTCGATTACTATGAAACCAGTAGCTGACTGGTATTCATTTTATCGACACCCAGGATCAAAGCCACAGTCGACCTCTGAGCGAAATGCCGGACAAAATGCCACTAAGCATTTTGTCCGGTATGCAAAGGATCCTGCTAGCTCATAGCCTTGTATCTGTATAAAATGCTAACAAATAGATATGAACAAATATAAAAGTGGCGTGGCTGTGTGGTAAGAAGCTTGGTCCGCAACCACATGGTTCCTGGTTCAGACCCACTGTGTGGCATCGTAGGCAAGTGTTTTCTACTATAGCATCGGACTGACCAAAGCCTTGAGAGTGGATTCGGTAGAAAGAAACTGAAAGAAGCCTGTCGTATATATATATATATATATATATATATATATATATGCATGTATGTGTGTGTATGTAGATAGATAGATAGATGTGTGTGTGCATGTGTGTTCATATCTGTGTTTGTCCCCCACTACCTCATGACAACTGGAGTTGGCATGTTTACATCTCCGTAACAAAGCGGTTCGGCAAAAGACACCGATAGAATAAGTACCAGGTAGTAAATTAAAGAAAAATAAAAAAAAAAGAAAACGAAAAGAAAGCTTTCTGAACACGTTTGAGGAATGTTGCATTGTGGCCGGAAGCCTGCTTGAGCATTTACGACATTTAACATACATATAGATAAATTGTATGAAATGTATACTTATTTTTCGGGACTCCCTGTATACACACACACACACACACACACACACACACACACACACACACACACACACACACACACACACACACACACATATATATATATATATGTGTGTGTGTGTGTGTGTAAAGATATATATATATGAATGGATGGCAGCATATGCACGCAAGACTCTTATGGAGAGAGCCATAAACAGATACTTATGCATTGTTGATTAATGAAATGCGATTTTGTCTACAAATGCATATTTATATGTATGTAGGTAAGTAATTGATAGGGAGGTGGATAGGTAGGTAGGTAGGGATGGATGGAGGGATAGAGGGAGGGAGGGAGAGCGTGAGGTATGGGTATAAGAGCTGGGTATACGTTATCCCTAATTATACATGTATAGATGTCAATATAAGTGGATATTTACATAATAGATATACATACGTATATATATATATATATATATATATATATATATATAT
>NC_068992.1:40377900-40379550 GCF_001194135.2 Octopus bimaculoides | reverse complement strand
ATTCACTTTAAGACTTAAAGTGTCCGTGATTACAGACGAATCATGTGTGTGAAGTTAAGAAGCTCGCTATTCAACCACATAGTTTTGGGCTCGATCCCATTACGCGTCCCATTGGACAAGTGTCTTCTGCTATAGCTTCCCGGCCCCATCGACTCCTTTTGAGGGAATTTGATAGATGGAAACTGTGTGGTAAACCGTCGCATATATATATATATATATATATATATGTATGTATGTATGTGTGTATGTATGTATGTGCGTGTGTATATATATATAATATTCCTGATGCTTGGTGTTCAGTTATTCTATAAATGAAAAATGCATTAAATACTACAAAAGGTACACATGGGACAGACCCTAATTCTTCATCAGTTATCGACCGACAATACTGATATCTAGTTTCATGCCTTTAAACGATAAGACTAGGAACTTCGTATATCGGCGGCACCCGCAAAATTTGCGTCTCTCTCTCTCTCTCTCTTTCTCTTTCTCTGTCACTTTCTCTCTCCCTCTTTCCTTTCTATTTGCTACCCACACGTGACCGGTGACTGATTTTATATCTTCCACCTTTTTGCCACTGGACGCCTGGCGTCCTGGTCAACCTTTTTTTCTCACCTCTTCTCAATGCTGTTCTTTATATCCATTTGAGGATTTCTGCCAGGCGTTAATCCACCATTCTGTGTTTTGCCCCAAGGCTATATTCGTTATTTGATGTCTTCGTCTATCGTTTCAAATTACTGTTGTTTACTTTCGTACGTCCACCCTGTATTATATTGTTTGCTCGAGCACTAATTCTACGCAAATCTTGCGGGTGCCGCCGATATACGAAGCTCCTAGTCTTGTCGTTAAAGGCACAAAACTCAGTATTAATTTAATATTTTCGGTCGATAACTGATGAAGAATCAAGGTCCTGGTGTTTGCACTATGTGTGTGTTTTGTAGTATTTAATGCACTTTTCATTTATATATATATATATGCAGCTAGTTACCTTTAGCCTTATTGCTGACATATGACGACAGAGAGATAGATCTATGATTTTTAGCATCTCATCTGCTTCCTCCTTTATAGACAGGGCATATTAATATACTCCGTTAATTTGCCTGGGAGTTTACTATTTGCAAGGAAAAGAAGCTGCAGTGGTTTCCCAAGGGCTTGTTTGAATGCTTAGCGATGGATTGCTGGGAATTCATCGGGGCCGCCAACTGAATTTGCGTCTATCTCATTTTTGGCCAGTATTACATCCTCTTCTTTGATGTTGATGTAATCAATTGTTACAACCTCATGTTTTACATCTGTGGAGGCAAAGAATTCTCCAGGTTTGCTGCCTTGCATGTGCCGTATTGATGAGGTGAAAACACTTTCGAATTTCTCATTCAGTGTTTCATTTATCCTTCTGAGTTTTCTCGTGAGGGAACCATCTTTTGGGAGGAGTGGGCCTACCCTGCAGCGCACAACAACAGTTTCTGTGGAATACTTAAAGATGGCTTTAGAGTTTTATTTTATATACATATATCTTTTATTAATACTTACCAGAAGCAAGAGTAACCTAAGGGGCGGCAGCTTCGTGCGCTGATATATATATATATATATATATATATATATATATATATACATATATATATATATATACATACATATATATATATGTGC
>NC_068992.1:40375681-40376591 GCF_001194135.2 Octopus bimaculoides | reverse complement strand
ATATATATATATATATATATATATATATATATATATATATATACATATATATATATATATACATACATATATATATATGTGCGTGTGTGTGTATTATAATGGAATAATTACTATGTAGCATTGTGTAGAATATATTGTATAAAGGATCGTGGGTCAGACCAAAACAATGTGAAGTAAATTCAGGGCAAATCACAAGAAAATAAATATGTGAATTACTGTAGACTTACCTTGAATACAAGATAAGTCTACATTAATCTACATATTTGCTTTACATATATATATATATACAATATATGAATATGATCTTTTATCCAGGCTACGGCCATGCTACACCACCGCCTTGAAGTATTTAGTCGAACAAATCGACATCAAACTCTGGTACTAATTCTGCCGATTATTAAATGATTCCTTAAGTTACAAGGATGTAAACAAAAAAACAAAAACAAAAAAAAACACCATCTGTCAAGCTGTGGTGGGCGACAAACACAAGCAGAAAGACATACATTTATACATACACACACACACATATATATAAATATATTCATATGTGTGTGCGTGCGTAAATATATGTGTATAAATATATATATATATGTGTGTGTGTGTGTGTGTGTGTGTCTGTGTGTGTGTTAAATAAAATGAGACAACAAAGCCAAGACTTTGTGGAATTTTCACATTTATAAAAAGAAAATTAGTCCTACAGCTGTTTAGGGATATCCCTTCATCAAAGACTATGTGCGATGGTTAAATAGAGGGAAATTTTAGAGTTCAATATGAGAGTTATTTTGGAAAAGGGAAATAATACAAATACTTACACACACACACACACACACTCACACACACACGGGAAAATATGTGAGATCCTTGGTACAGTTTGGTATATTTGAAAAAAGAAAAAAGAATGACTTCATAA
>NC_068992.1:40374164-40374782 GCF_001194135.2 Octopus bimaculoides | reverse complement strand
ATATATATATATATATATATATATATATATAGTTGAAATTTACAGAAAAGTAAAAGACGAAGACGGGTAGAGTATGAACAATAAGCAAAAGTATTAGTTCGGGAAAGTCTTTTACATTTCGAGCCTACGCTCTTCAACAGAAATGAATAAGAGGAAATAAACAGAGAGAGAATAAAACAACTTGTGGATTTTGTGATCAATCATTGCGAGGTATGTATAAGTAATTATTAGCTACAGAAGCAGTATTCATATGAAATGGTAATCTTTATATCCTCCTTAACGTGAATACCTAGTTCGAACTTCAAATACTGCGGTGTTCGCCTTGAGACGGTCCTCTAATATAGTGCTTGGTGCATAAAAGCACAGAAGGTGCCCATAACGGATGTGACAGATGTATCTTGTTTGCTACGATTTATGTCTATGCAGTTGTGCCACCCCGTGCGCTTATATGAGAAGACCTCAAGACTAATGCATCAGTATTCGATGTTCTAACAAGAGTTCAATGTTGGATATATCATATAGGATATATATCATATAGGCGGTTCTCCAGCATGGCTGCAGTCAGATGACTGAAACAAGAAAAGAAATAAAAGAATATATGTATATATATATATATAT
>NC_068992.1:40373105-40373954 GCF_001194135.2 Octopus bimaculoides | reverse complement strand
CACACATACACACACACAAACACACGCACACACACACACACACACATACAAACACACGCACACACACACACGCACGCACGTTTCTGATTCACCTCTTTATATGTTTGAATGTCACCTGACGTTGGCGGGTTTTTTTGCCATGATGTAATCTAAGGTTGCACCAATAAAACGCTGCCGAAACAGTTGTTGTGAATTTTAAACCTTCTTCTTCTTCTTTATCTGTGTGTGTGTATGTGTGTGTCTATATAGATATGTATACATACACGTACATATGTATATGAATGCAAGTATAATCTATTATTCGTTTCCGTTATCTCTATGCATCTCATTGTTTTTCAGTTCATTGCTTTCTCCTTAGCATCCTGCATCCTCCTCCCATAACCCTAATCTTGCCCACTACTCCTCTTTAATACCCCTTTAATACCTCTGCTTCTACCACACCGCAGGACACTGTCCGCCACGCTTCATCTATCTACACTGTGCCGTGCGAGGCCTGGCTTCTTCCTAAATGGTCACGTCTAGGCTAGAGACGCCATATTGCTTGTGTAATAAGGGTCGAGCAATCATCAGCCATTAAGGAGTAAAAGTGATGGGTGAGAGGAGGAGAAGTGGAGGGGGAGAGGTGAAGTGGGAGGAGAGGGGAAGTGGAGGAGGATAAGAGGGGAGGGGGAGAAGAGAGGGAGGAGGAAGAGAGAGAGAAGGACGTTGAAAGGAATGAGACATACTAATGGAAGCGAATTATTGGAGGGAGAGAGAGAGAGAGAGAGAGAGAGAGAGAGAGAGAGACAGGCTGACAGGCAAGCAAATAGATAGATAGATAGATAGATAGATAGATAGATAGATAGATAG
>NC_068992.1:40371438-40372110 GCF_001194135.2 Octopus bimaculoides | reverse complement strand
TGTCACATCATGCTTTATTATTATTGTTTTTCTCATCATCATCATCATCATCATCATCATCATCATCATCATCATCATCGATACTATTATTATTGCATATATCTTTTTGTTTTAATTGATTTTTACGGTCTCTCCTCTCCACCCTCACCCCTACGCTCTTTCCCCGCTCTCTCCTTTTAATACATCATCAATTCTCCTTCGTTCCTTCGTTCCTTCTCTCTAGCCACTGGCCTTATCATTTACCACCCCCCCTCTTGTATTGAATTTCATTCTCATCCGCATCACCCCACCTCCACCTCCACTCAGGTTTATTCTCTTTCTCTCTCTCTCTCTCTCTCAACTTCTTTCTGTTTTTCCTTCTTTCCCTCATCTTCTGGCTTCATTACAGTTTCCTCGTTACATATATAGATGTATATATTCTTTTGGTCTTTTACCTGCTTCAGTCATTTGACTGCGACCCGGCTGGAGCACCACCTTTAGTGGCACAAATCGACCCCAGGACTTATTCTTTGTAAGCCTAGTACTTATTCTATCGGTATCTCTTGCCGAACCGCTAAGTTACGGGGACCTAAACACACCAGCATCGGTTGTCAAGCGATGGTGGCAGGACAAACACAGACACACAATCATTTATAAAGAATCTCGTCGTATATATATATATATATATATATA
>NC_068992.1:40370613-40370840 GCF_001194135.2 Octopus bimaculoides | reverse complement strand
TATATACAATTATATATAAATATATATAGATATTTATATACATATATATATATATATACATGCACACACACACATATATATACATACATGCACACACACACACACACATATATATATATACATTCATATAGCCGTTCACAGAAGACCATAGCTGTAACAAAATTAATTGAAACCAATTGAAGTTGATGGATAAATGAATTAAAACAATTTTTTCCAGTTAATTACGG
>NC_068992.1:40368191-40370184 GCF_001194135.2 Octopus bimaculoides | reverse complement strand
TGTGTGTGTGTGTGTGTGTGTGTGTGTGTGTGTGTGTGTGTGTGTGTGTGTGTGTGTGTGTGTGCAAGAGCGGTGACGGTGGTGACGAAGTGACAAACATTATCACCACCACTACTACGACAACGATCACCACCACAGCCACAACCACGACCATCACCACCGACACCACCATCACCTACCACCAGCATGCACTACGATTAACGCTACAACCACCACCACCACCACCACTACTATCATCACTACCATTGTTACTATGACGACAACAGCAACAACAACAACGATGACATCAACGACCGTCAACATCACCCAACGGCCCCAGGGAAAACAACACCACCACCACCACCGTCACCGCAACCAACGACAACAACAACAACAACAACAACACTGTTACCAACAGCACCACAATCCCCACGATTGTCGCCATCATTAGTAGCCATCATCACCTGGGTTGACCTGGGGTTAAACAACAAGTTGGATCATCGTTATCATCATCATCATCATCGTCGTCGTCGTCGTCGTCGTTGTCATCAATATCATTACCGTCGTCGTCACCACCACCACCATCGTCATCATCGTTGCCGTCGTTACTTTTATTAATCACCAGCGCCATCCATTATCCTCCTCCTCCTCCACCTTCTCATGTTTCCCTCCCCTACTCTTCCAGTCCGTCACCTTCTTCATCACCTCTACTACACCCATTCTAAACCCTATCTACCTATCTGTCTATCCATCCATCCATCCATCCATCCATCCATCTATCTATCTATCTACCTATCTGTCTGTCTGTCTATCCATCCATCCATCCATCCATCCATCTATCTATCTATCTATCTATCTATCTATCTATCTATCTATCTATCTGTCTGTCTGTCTGTCTGTCTGTCTGTATGTCTGTCTCTCTATCCCTCCATCACTCTCTTTCTCCCCCTCTCTGTTTCTATTTATCTATCCGTCTCTCTCTCTCTCTCTCTCTCTCTCTCTCTCTATCTCTACCCTACCACCCCGGCATTATCACCATGCACACCATAACCGCAACCCCTCAACCAGCACCAGCACCACCATGACCACCATCTCTTATCCACCCACCCTCACCCATCTTGGGGCTGATGCTGTTTCCGTACAAGACCCATCTGTCATACTTAATATACAAATGAATATGTCTGTGTGTTTGCATGTGGGTGAGTGTGTGTGTGTGTGTGTGTGTAAGTGTTATGTATATGGAATACGTGACACTACTCGTGCACCCACACACGCTCATTTGTGTATGCATATATATATACTTTACACACACACACACACGTACATGAGTTCGTATGCGTGTGTCTGAGCGTGTATGTACACAGACAAATATATTAATATTCATATGCATGGATGCCTATGTGAACGTACTTATGTATGTATGTATATATGTATGTATGTCTGTATGTATGTACGTATGTATATATGCGAGTATGTATGTATATACATATGTATATATGCACCTACATAAGGACATATGTATGCATACATGTATGTATGTGTGTATGCATGTTTGTTATTATATATACATTTATGCGTGTGTGTGTGTGTGTGTAGGTCATTATATATGCGTCTGCGTGTATTGTGTACTATATATATATGTGTGTATACATTTATATATATATATATATATATATATATGTATGCATGTATATATATAGACGTCCTATACCCATACATGCATATGTATATATATATATATATATATATATATATATATATAAATATATATACATATATATTTACATATACACATATATACATATATATGTTATGCATGCGTGTGTGAGAGAGTGAGAAAAGGAGATAGAGGACGAGGGAGAGAGGATATATGAATGTGTAGTTCAGAGTACATATAAAACGCACATGACGAAACGAGTACAAGCATCCACGAGTACACGTACACAAACACGAACACAAACACACACACACACACACACACACACACACACACACACACACACACACACACACA
>NC_068992.1:40367209-40367746 GCF_001194135.2 Octopus bimaculoides | reverse complement strand
ATATATATACATCTATATATATAATTTATATTAAATATATATATATGTATATATATATATATATATATAATTTATATTATATATACATATATATATATATAATTTATGTTATATATCTATATATATAATTTATATTGTATATATATATATATAAGTTATATTATATATATATATACATACATGTATGTATACACACACACACACACACACACACACACACATATATATATATATATATTTATATGTATAGCTTCACACATGTAGGTACTGACATACACAAGTCTTGAACCCCGACTCTTGTGCACACAAGCTTGCTACTATTATTAATGAGCTATTTTCCATCATTTACTTGACTTCTATTACTCTTCGGCCCCCACTTTTGAACGTCTATGTATTTGCACGCATTTAGGCACATACATACATGCATACAACTGTATCATTGCCCATCTATTTTACCGTGTGTGTATATGTATGTATGCGCGTGTTTATATATATATATATATATATATATATATATATATATATATATATATATAT
>NC_068992.1:40362246-40366162 GCF_001194135.2 Octopus bimaculoides | reverse complement strand
TATATATATATATGTATTTATTAAATGAATTTATATATATATATATATATATATATATATGTGTATGTGTGTGTGTGTGTGTGTACGTGTGTGTGTGTGTATGTGTGTGTGTATATGTGTGTGTGTGTGTGTGTGTATATGTGTGTGTGTTTGTATAGATATATATAGATTCATACGCATTTACATACTCACACACATATTTGTGTGTGCATGTGTGTGTGTATGTCTGTGTGCGCGCGCGAATGTTTTGCGTGTGCATGCCTCAATGCCGTAGTTGTTGTTGTTGCTGTTGTTGATGACTTGTGTTGTTTCATAGACGAAAGTCACGTCTCACTCGTTATTCAACACGTGTAACGTCAAATGAAACTCACAAATCCTCACAATCATTTTATACATATATACATACATACATATATATATGTATATATATATATGCAGTTAATACCACATATATACACACACACATCACATACACACACACACACACACCTCACGTACATACACGCACATACGCTACCATGCACACACACACACACTGACCGTTTTCACGCTCTCCTGTCCCAGAAAGCACTTTTTTTCATTCCTTCTACTTCCCGTTACTTCAAAAATGTAACCGCACGTGATTGTTGGCGATTTTTTCTTGTTCGGTCTTGGACTTTCCTGTTTCACCTGTTTGCGAAGAAGAGCTATGCTCGCAACGTAAAGCTACTACTCTTTCCTTTCTCTGAAGGTCTTATTAATACATCGCTTGTGCTACGTCCACACGTTCGTTTGTTTTTCTCTTTTTCCATTTCCCTGTGTGTTTTTGACTATATATGTATGTGTGTGTATATGTGTGTGTGTGAGTGTGTATACACATATGCATGCACATGCATGCACATGCATGCGCATGCAAGCACACAGTCCTGGCAATATACAAACCATGAACGAAGCCTCTAAATGGTTGGTCCACATATTTGTAGGAGACGTGTATTCAATTCCCATGTGCACCCTTCGATTTTTTTTTTCAATCCAAAATCGCAGTGTTTTTTTATTTATGGCTTTTTATGTTTTTCGAGATCCAGTTCCAAAAATGAATTATTTCCCATTGTATCGAAAGTTTATAAAATTCTTATGACGTCAGCAACATACAATTCCCCCAGGGATAAATGAAGTTTCTAGAATGGAAAGAGAAATCCAAACTTTTGCTTTAGTCCAACGTTAAACCCCTTTCACATCTACAGGAAATGAGGGTTCGAAATTCACGAATATCTTCCGACCTTTTCTAGCCAAAACGATTTCCTTACTTACATTTCATGCTATCATTTATAGATACATATGTGCTTCGAGATCTAGTTCCAAAAGGAATCATTGTCTGTTATTATATCAATTTTTAGATAAAATCATTTAAACATTAAACTGGAGAATTACTCAATAGTTATTTAATAGAGTACATGTTTTATTATAAAATAATTAATAGCGTCGCAGACAATATTAATACAAAATATCAATCTTGATCTCCAACTTAACGCGGTGCTTCATCCATATGAAATATTCTCTCGGGGTAAATAACACTGTATTTTGTATTCTAACACAACATCGACGTTATGTCAGAGATCGACATGTTTTACTTGTACAAGCAGATAGGTAACAGTGATTTCGAAGTTTCGGTCTGCAAGCTTTTGACATCATATGATGATAGCTCGTCCGTCAATTTCGACAATGGCCCAACAACTGCTAATAAATATATAAATTATATATATATATATAATTAATTAATTTATTTATATATAAATAAATAAATAAATTAATTAAATAAGATCGCGCAAAAAAAAATAGAAGTAAAGAAAAGTTGAAGCTTAAAATTATCATGTAGGGTTGATTGTTGATCAACAAAGACAATGACTTCATTCATACGGCATATTAACAGGAGTATGCATTCATGTAGGGTTGGGATATCAGAGAGAGACAACTACATCCGCTTATATAACACATTATACACATCGGAAGCTACGAAAGTGGCCGTATTTCATTGTTACATCTACGACAATGAAATCCCACCACTTCCGTAGCTTCTGATGTGCATAAGAAGCAAAGAAGCGTCAAGTAGATTTGTTGTATTTCTTACAATGGAAGAACAGTTCGAAGACGTTTCAGCAATGTATAATCTTCGAAGACCATGGCTGACAACACAGCATTTCGGCAAGAGTCACTATCATATCGTGGAAGCACAGAAAACCGCAATACGTTCTTGAAACTATAGATGTAGCGGTATTTCATTGTTACAGATGTGCAAAATACTCCAATCACCCCAACAAATCTATTTGACGCTTCTTTAGTGAGGCGGGGTCTCTCAATTTTTTGAGGGGTCTCTCAATTGCGTTCAACTGAGCCTTACTCACTAAACACAGATGTTAGACTCGTGCAAAGATTTATAAAGTGAAAAAGAATTGGGAGGACATTAGACTCAATGTTTGCTGACACATTTTCCAATTAATTTCTTAAAGATGAGAATTTATAAGTCTTTAGAAATCTCATGATGGTCTTGGGAATTCCGCTGCTCCAAAGAAACGGTAAAGAACTCATTGGAGCATTTCAATACGCCAAATTTGCTTAATAGGATCTAATGGAAGTCAGAAGGGTTTCAAAAATTATTTGGGAGTAAATATACATACGAGGGGTGTATGAAAAGTCTTAAGCCTCAAAAAAACAAAACATTGTGGAATACACCCCTCGTATATTGACCATACCTCTGATGTGGATAGCACTAATTATTTAAGGTCATTCAATTTTTCTCATCCGATCAACGGACCGATTGAGTAAACCGATCAATGAACGAACCTATAATGAGTATCGGAAACAGCTGCAAGTCGAATTTACTGCAATATATATATATACACACACATACACGTTCGAAAATGTGTGTGTGTGTGTGTGTACATATCGATATACGAACGATGCCTTCTACTGTGGCCCAAGCCGACAATGCCTTGTGAGTGAATTTGAGAAACGGAAGCTCTGCATCGTGCTGTTATCAAGTACCTGCAGAAAAACTTGCTGAGGCAGTTACGAAAGGCTTACCAAGATCAAATGCCCAGCAAAACCGAGGAAAGGAGACTTGTTTCGTTGGGACAATGCTCCAGCACACAAGTCCATGGTTTCAATGGCTGCTTCGCGTGAGTGGGGCTTGAACTCGTTGGGAACCAGCATCGTAGTGATGATGACGTCATATTCGCACTTGATGATATTGATGAAAGCTTCATCACCAATGGGATGCAATTACTGCGACGACGATGGAAGAACTGTGTAAACCGAAAGGGGGGACTATGCTGAAAAATCAATCTCATTTGGTCACATTCTACGGGGGTATCTTGGCCAGGCTATGTGTGAGTATGTGTGTGTATACACATACAAATACACATCTCTATCTACTTAATACTATCACTACATTCTCAAAATTTCACTCACACCACAAGACTCCTTTGAATGAATAGCACATGGAATCTACGACTCCACACTTTCCATTTGTATCGGAATTTACATACGATTTTTTAATAGTAATAAAGCATATTACTCTACCTCCGGTATTCGAGTACTGTTTTTACTACCTTGTTTCACATTTATGTGCTCAGCTTGGTATATATGCATAGATACATACATAATGATGGCCGTCCACTCGTCACCGAGGAAGTTTATTGCCGACCTTCTGGAATATTGTGCGCTCTAGGACTAACTTATATTTTGCATTTGCGTCTCCGTTGGTGGCTAATGAGCCCTGCTCTTGACAAGCATACACGACTGCAAACATTGCAGATACATACATGCACACATGCACACACACACACACACACACACACACACATATATATATAGATAGATAGATATGTCTATACATCTATATATAAATATACATAGATATATATATATAGATATGTAT
>NC_068992.1:40360837-40361457 GCF_001194135.2 Octopus bimaculoides | reverse complement strand
ATATATATACACACACATACACACACACACACACATACATGTATATATTATACATATACATAGATATACACAAGTGCATATAGAGTAAGTGCTTGTTTAAATTCAACATAACGAATATTTTTGTTAAACGCGTATCATCCACGTCTTGGACAAATTTCACCAGACTCACACACACAAACGCACTTACTTACACACTCACACACACACTCAGTCTCGCACTCTTCCTCTCTCTCTCTCTCTCTCTCTCTCTCTCTCTCCCTCTCCTCTTTCTTCTTCTTCCCCCCCTCTGTCTCACTTTTCATCTCTCTTATACACACACACATACATACAAACACAGAATAAAGTATATTAATGAATCAGTTAAGAAGTATTCGCTTAATTATCCTATTAAAACCACTTAATGGCATCTCAGTAACATAACTCATCCTCCCTCCCGCTCTACGCCACCTCAACCCACCCTTGCTCCTCGATGTATTACGTGACGTTGACTAGGATATATATATATATATACAAACAGAAATGCACATGTATACACAGACCTACATATACACATACATATACATACATACATGCACACACACATACATACATGCATACATATCTACATATATATATATATA
>NC_068992.1:40355688-40356628 GCF_001194135.2 Octopus bimaculoides | reverse complement strand
ATATATATATATATATATATACGCACTCGTGTGTGTGCGTGTGTGCGTGTGTGTATGTACATCTATATCTATAACTATCTATAGATTTCTCTGTCTGTCTATCTCTCAATATTTATGCGTGTATGTGCGTGCGCGTGAATGTACATATTTAGTGTAAGGAATTGATGGAACCTTAGATTAAAGTAACTCCCAATGTAATACATGACGCCATGGATTTTGTGTGAGAGAAATTCTGTTTTAGAATGCAATATATATCGGAGAGAAGCGAATATCATCTCAGCAAAGAGTCCGGAGCATGTCAGATACCTTTCGGCCTGATGATAACTTTCGGCCAATGACACGTAGCCCTTTGTTATTTCGGCTGCGAACACCAAATTTTTATTCAACTCTGTAGGCTTTCAGAAATATTAGCCAATGTATTATTATATATATGATGGAATACATACTGTGTTTTTAACACAGTATGTCTATAAAGTGGACGTTGGATGCAGGAGTTTCGCAGCCCGTTCCCTGACCAGAGCCTTCAACAGTTTGGGCAGCGAGGGAGTGAGAAGAAGGAAGGCCACCCGAAGTACCACCGATGTGGCAGAGAGGTCCTCAAGATGGCTGTGGATCAAAAGAGGAGAGCCATGGGGTAGCTATCTGGTTATCTGGGCACAAGCTGGGGCTTTAGCAGCCCCAGCTGGGTCACCTGGAGGAGGGTGTATGATGCTGAAAGACCTGAAACACCTGATGACACCAGACACATCACTGAAGATGTGTCCAGATGCATCACACATTGATGTATGCACACAATGATTTTAACACAGTATGTCTATAAAGTGAATTTTCTCTCAGACAAACCCACAACATTTTATCTTTCAACGACGTATATACGTTAAATATGATACACAGACGGATATATATGTATGCATGTATGTGTGTATATATATATATATAT
>NC_068992.1:40351991-40354601 GCF_001194135.2 Octopus bimaculoides | reverse complement strand
TATATATATATATATATATATATATATATATATATATATATATATATGTGTGTGTGTGTGTGTGTGTGTGTGTGTGTGTGTGTGTATACAAATATAAAGAATTTGATAAAATATCTATGGATAAACTCTATAGTACTGTGATAACAGTGAGTCAAATTCCTGCGAATGAACCAATAAGTAAGTAATTGAACAATTAGCTGAAAAGAATGCACTCCTAATGCAAATCAGACTATCAAATTTGTTTAAGTCCTCAATAACAGTCAGTTTATAACAGTGTCTCTATGGATAATAATGAGGGTACTCAGATCGTGATGAAGTGCCAACATAGGATCGAAGCAAACCCATTCTATCAACAACGGTTATTATATATACGGAAAGAAGGTGTTTACATGTCTCTCTGCATACAAGGATATATTTTTGATGTTCAAAATAACATTGCTTCTAGCCAGCCATTTTCTCTGCCCAATATTCGTTGGAGGGTCGTGGTAGAGTCCTCAAGCGTCTCCTCCATAGGGTCCAATCAGAAGCATCCATCATTAGGTTTTCCGGTTGGATTCCCAAACGTGACCATCTGAGACTAGGGACATTATCCAGCCATCTCGTCCCTCATCTAACCCTCGGTCGCCTGCCAAATGTAGGGATAGAACCCTCAGGTACCTACTCCATAGGTTCCTATCAGAAGCAACTATCATTATACTTTCCAGCTGGATATTGTCCAACCACTTCTACCTTTAGGTAGTTGTCTCGGCTCGAAGAATCTGTAATGAGAGATTTTTGAGCGACATTCTAATTATGTCCATAGTACCGGAGCCGTGAATCCTCAATGCAGAGAAGTTGCATTTCAACCGGGGTGGGGGGTGGGGGTCTCTTTGATCGCCAAGCTATGCACCGAAGAGCCCCATTTCGTCCGTTTCTATTCGAGATCCTACCCTTTCAGTCATTGCCCAACATTCGTGATCATAAGTGAGAATGAATGAGAAAACCAGATTGAAGAATAACATTAGATAACGTAATTCTAGATATTGAAAACAAACAAAAAACTGAATCACCTTTGGTCAGAGGTATATCCGATAAAGCAACATCAACTACTAAAAATTATTTAATCCAGCATTCAACTGTTACGTCACACTCTTTCGTTTTTTTTTTCCAGTTCAGTTGCTTCGAATAATTTAGATAATAAATATAAAGAAAAACAACATAAATCGAACGCAGAGCAAAAAAATAAAAAAATTAAAATATAATAATAATCAAATTAATTTTCAGGACAAAATTAATTATTTAATAATAAAAAAAAAAATCAATCAAAGAAACGAAAGCAATATCAAATTATTTTGAATTAAATGAAATTTAATAAAAATTACAGAAACTGCCAATAAGATTAAAGGGCATGTGATGTGACGGACGTTATTTACATGTCGTGTGTATGTATATATGTGTGTGTGTGTATGTATATATATATATATATACATATATACATATATATATATCCATATATGTATGTATATACATATATATATGTATATATACATATATATAAATGTATGTATATATATATATATATATATATATATATATATATATATATATATATATATATATATACATACACACACACACACACACACATATATATATATATATTCATATTCATATGTAAATTGATAGATATAGGTAATCGTATATATATTTTGGTAAATACAGGGTGCGATTGGTAAATCGTCGCCATTTTATGTTTTTAATTTCGCGAATACGTACTGTTTGTTTTTGATTTTGTCGACTATACAGCATAGCAAGGTCAGTTGGGCACCGTCTGTGAGAAAAACAGGACCATAACGCAATTCACACTGCCAGAAATTTGGAAACAACATGCTGTACTGCTTGGCATTCGCGCCGGAAGCTCCAGTACGAACAGACGGTGACCACACAGAACGACCGTTGGCTTGCCGTGTCCCCAAAACGTGTACCGAGAGTGATAAAAATCAAACATCCAGTCAACATTATGGTGTTTGTTGGGATCAGTAGCGATGGCGAAGTTATGCTTCTATTCATCTTCCCACACGGCCTCAAACTCAACACGGAGGCCTACATCAAGTGCCTGGAGGAGGTAGCACTGCTCTGAGTCAAGAGGGCGGCCGCTGGAAGACCCTATGTCTGGCAACAGGACTCTTCACCATACCACACAAGTAGGAGAACCCAGTCATAGCTGTCATACAATTTCTGCGACCACATCATCCCTAACATCTGGTCACCTAACACCCACATCGCATCCACCTTGATTATTATGTGTCGAGCACAGTTATGCGAGAGACCGACAAGACTCCTTGCAACAACAAAGATGAACTGAAGGCAAGGATTATGGCAGCATTCACCAACTTAAACAAGGAGACCGTCCAGAAAAGTTGCAGAAGATCCCGAAGTCGCCTAGAGGCTGTAGTTGAAACCAATGGCGATTTTATTGAATAACTTTACTCTTCAGTATTTCAAGATACTTTTATGTAAATTTGGTAAATATATCTGTTAAAATGAGATATCAGTGTTATTTTCATTTTTGCGTAATTTAGACGACAATATATACACCGCACCCTGTATATATACAAATACACATATATA
>NC_068992.1:40343599-40346605 GCF_001194135.2 Octopus bimaculoides | reverse complement strand
TATATATGTATATATATATACGTATATAACAACATACATGTATACACATACATATATATATTTGTGTGTGTGTGTGTGTGTGTGTGTGTATGGTTGTGCGTGTGTCCGTTTCCTCACATAGGCTGTCATCATTATTGCCATTGTCATTGCTGTTGCTGTTGTTGTTGTTGTCTTTGCAGCCCCAGGCCAATGCTGATCCAGCTAACCCAGTTTCGATCTTGTTTTCCTCAAGATGGTACAACGGTGTGATGTGAAGGAAGTTTCGTTGCCGTTTCTAAACCACGCAGAAGCTACCATGATGTGTGTGGTGGCTATAATGCCACTCTATCTTCGTTCGTTGTTGTCGTCACCATCGGTGGGATCGTTGATGTTGCTTTTGATTTTGTTTAACCCCAGGTCAACCTGGATCAAGCAGACCTGTAACCATATGCAGGTTTGTTGCGACGACGCCATCTTTTGTGTTTTGTCATAATGTATCTTGGACTAGATTACCTAAAATGACTTGCCTTTCCCCGACATGATTTTAAGGATGTTTGACTACTATTTTTAGCAAATCAAGGTATCGTATAGAAGCCCGCCCCTGCTTTTTTGACCCTAGCCGAGTCCTCATCGAGCATAGTTACTATCAAAGGGACATCCTACTACAACGATTCTTTCACATAGGCATGATGTATCAAAGACTACATTATTCAATGTTTCCTGTCATATTTAATACAGGAGGTTGTGATTTCAGGAGATTTAGCTACTATTTCTTGCATATCCAACGGCCACTTGGAGGATTTTTGATTGTCTTTCTGGTGGTGATGGTGGAGACGGCGGTGGTGGTGGTGGTGGTGGTGGTGGTGGCCGTCGTCGTCGTCGTGCAGATTCTTGTTTTGAATCTGCTCTTTAACCCTGGGTCAGTCGTGATCAAACTGACCCAAGGATCATACACATTCGTGTCATGACCATCTTGATTTGTTTGTGCAATGTGAAACAGATGGAGTTTTAACTGCTATTTTTAGCAGATCTCTCTGACACTTGATGTAGTGTTACCTGTTGTTCTTACTACATCTGCGACGACATTTTTGTTGTTTCTCTTGTAACCGCTTATTCCTGTTAGTGATGATGATGATGATGATGATGACACCGCTGTTGTTGCTGCTGTTGTTACTATTATTGACGAGGAGCAGGACCATGAGGACCACAACATAACAACAACAACAACGGCAACAGTTTTGGTTTCAAATTTTGGCACAAGGTCAGTAATTTCGGCGGGAGGGGTAAGTCTATTACATCGACGCAAGTATACAACTGGTACATATTCTACCGACTCCAAAAGGATGAAAAGCGGAGACACCCGCCGCTGAATTCGAACCCTTGAAATAACGGCAGGCATTTCGTCCGGTGTGCTAACGGTTCTGCCAGCTCGCCACCCTTAATGATTATGACAACAATAATAATTCTTTCTACCATAAGCCCAAGGCCTGAAGTTTGGGACGTGGGGGGACAGTCGATTACGTCAACGTCAGTATTCAACTGGTACTTATTTTATCGACCTCGAAATGATGACAGGCAAACACGACCTCGGCAGAATTTGAACTCAGAATATAAAGACAGAAGAAATGGTGCTAAGTATTTTATCCGGCGTGCTAACAATTGGGCCAATTCGCCACCTGATATTACTATTATTATTATTATTATTATTATTATTATTATTATTATCATTATTGATAATAATAATAATATTAATAATAATAGTAATGTTGGTAATGCATTATCCCCCAAAAGACATGCTTATTTGAATAAATGAACAAGATATATATATATATGTGTGTGTATGTGTGTGTGTGTGTGTGTGTCTGTGTGCGTGTGTTTGTGTGCGTGTGTTTCTGTGTGCGCGTGTGTGTGTGTGTTTGTGTGTGTGCGTGTGTGTGTGTGCATGTATGTGCTTATATATGTATCATATACGTATATATATATGTATATATATATATGCATGTATGTATGATGTATGTGTGTATATATGTATGCATATATAAATATATATATATATATATATATATATATATATATACACATATATACATGTGCATGTATGTATGATGTATGTGTGTATATCTGTATGCATATACATATATACATGTGTATATGTATATATATATATACATATGTATATACACACCCACACATGCATATATGTGTGTGTGTGCGTGTGCGTATGTATACATGTATGTATATGTGTATATAAACAGTTTATAAACAAATATATAAATTTGATAGAAATTAAAAGAAATAATGAAGTTAGTCTCGCTGTAGTTGTTGTTTTCGATGCTGCAGTTATTGTTGTGAATGTCGCAATTGTTTTGGCCTCCATTTTAGTTGTTTTTGCTATAATGATTTTTTTAAATACTTGTGGCTTTAGTTTCTGTTGTTGTTGTTGTTGTCGTCGTCGTCGTCGTCGTCGTCGTCGTCGTCGTCGTCGTCGTTGTTGTTGTTGTTGTTGTTGATAATGACCTTATTAATTATGTAAAGCTTGTTAGTTCCCCCAAAATGTTTGGCGGGAAATGTAATTTCTTGCTAATTTCATTAGTTGTAAAATTACATGAAATGTTAATAATTGAGATTTAGTTATAGAATAAATTTAGGTGAGCGGAATTAATTTCGATTTGGGGACAAGAGAGGGAGAGAGAGACAGAGAGAGGGTTGAGGGTTGAGAAGGAGGTGGAGAAGTGAGTGACTGTAAAGGAGGGAGGGGAAAGGGGTGAAGGAAAGAGAAAAGTTAACTCCCCCTCCATACACGTGTGCGGTTGAGCAATGTATATATGTTGGTACGCGTGTGTGTATGTCATTGTGTATTTGTGTGTATATGTGATACACCCACACGCATACATCAGGACATATATACACACATATACATGTAAATATATATATGTGTATATGCATATATATATAAAGAAATATATATTTATTTACATATATATATGGATACATATATATGTATGTAGATATATATATATATATATA
>NC_068992.1:40340532-40343489 GCF_001194135.2 Octopus bimaculoides | reverse complement strand
TATACATGCTCGTTATTAAGTATACATTATATACACGTGGAAATATATGCTCGCATACATGTATTATATGTATGTTTGTAAAATTAACATGTCTGTGTGTATGTGTGTATACGTGTATGTGTGCGTGTGTGTGCGTACGAATACAAATACATACATCAATACACATATATAGGAAATGTGTGTGTGTGTGTGCGTGTGTGTGTGTCTCTGTGTGTGCGTGTGTGTGTGTCTCTGTGTGTGCGTGTGTGTGTAGAACATGTATACGCTTACATGTATGCACACACTTGCAAGTATACGTGTGTGTATACACTCACATATACACACACAAAAGCACATGCACGTATACATACGTGTGTGTGTGTTTGTGTGTAAAGAATTCGGAGATGAGCCTCCTATTAGATGCAGTGAGCATCATAGATGTTCGCTAATATTCACTGCTGATATATAAAAGCGGATTACACTCCCATATTTATTTTCTGTTTTTAAATATCTAATCTACAATTTCTACCCTATTTCAAGTCCATGTACCCTTAATAAAGCAGGTGTGATGCAATAAGACAACTTACGTTCAAATGAAGACCTCGCAAAATCAAGGGTTTATGTTGACAGCAACCCCAAGCAAACTAATGCATTGAGGTCCATAAATAAACGGCTGTCGCCTGTACAGACTCTTTCGTGAACTTACGTCTTTATTTCACGTCCGTTGCAAGACATCTTGCTCTCCTGGTTTACGAGGAGTTGATGGCTTGGAAGTGGTACGCTCGTATTACAAACACACCCAACTTCAGCAGCGCAAGCTAAAGAAATGAAAAAGAGTCCTTTAGTGCATTCATCACCATCATCACCATCATCATCATCATCATCATCATCATCATCATCGTCGTCGTCGTCGTCGTCGTCGTCGTCGTCATCGTCGTCGTCATCATCGTCATCATCATCATCATCATCACCATCATCATCATCATCATCATCATCATCATCATCATCATCATCATCTTCGTCGTCGTCATCATCATCATCATTGTCATCGTAATCATCATCGCCATCATCATCATCACCATCATCCTCGTCATCGTCATCGTTATCATCATCATCATCACCATCACCATCATCATCGTTATCATTATCATCATAATCGCCATCATCGTCGTCGTCACCACCATCATCATCATCATCATCATCATCCGGTCGTGACATGTTCTCCCCAGTCTATTCGATCCTTCCATTGCACGTGGTAGGTCTTCTCGGGCCGCACTCGGAAACCTCGCAGTTGCTTTATCTCGGTTCGATATTCTCTAACCAATATTTGCCAACCCATGCTTCGGTCCCCAGCAAACAACGTCGCTAATAAACTCACTCTTTGCTCACCACTAATGTCCAGCGATTATTGTTCTTTCTCTGATGACGTGTCATATCGCTGGTAAATTACAATCGAGAATTTCATTCGTAAATCCCTCTCTTCACGAGATGCCTAGAACAGCTTTGTTTTTTTAGTGCAATAAAGCCTTATAAGTCTAACTTGGCATACAAGGGCCCAGGGTAATTTTTTCTCTTTATTTTTGAGATATTATTTTTGAAAAAGTATGCATCACTCGGTACCCTTTTATTCTGGAACAAATCTGACCGCGTCCTTCCCCGTCTTTAATTTCTCCCACGGGCGTAGCTGTGTGGTAAGACGTTTGCTGCTGAACCACATGGTTCCGGATTCAGTTCCACTGCATGACACCTTAGGCAAGTGTCTTAGCCTCGTGCCGACCAAAGCCTTGTGAGTGAATTTGGTAGACGGAAACCGAAAGAAGCCCGTCGTAGATGTGTGTGTGTGTATGTGTGTGTGTGTGTGTGTATGTGTGTGTATGTTTGTGTGTATGTTTGTCTCCTACCACCGCTTGACAACCGGTGTTGATTTGTTTATGTCCCTGTAATCTAGAGGTTTGGCAAGACAGATGGATAAATAAGTACCAGGCTTTCTCTTCATTCGACCAGTATGGTTGCAGTCAAATGCCTGAGACAAATAAAAGATAAAATTTCCCGATGAGAAATTTCTTTGCTATCGAAACAGACGGCAAATGCAGCTTCCAGTATGTCGGTAACAGAGGCTTCTGATTGGCTAAGATTAGCAAAAGTCGCAATCTTAAAAGATTCATAAAGTTTATATTATTAATTTCTACAAAAATGAATGTGACTTTTGTAATTTGCATGAAAATCGATTCTTTTATTATTTTGTTGGTTTAAATCAGAGATAATGGCTATTGTAAAGGGGAACACCAATGGTTTTGTTTACAGCACCAAGGTTTTCCAAAGGATCACCCATCTAAGTTCTAACTAGGCTTGACGTTACTTAACTCCCTGATTAGACGAGAACGGGCGTTGTTGGCGTGATACAACGGAGTAGAAAATTTGAGCAAAATCCGACAGAGCAAGAAGGAAAAGATCTGATTTTCCAGAGGGTAAAAATCAGAGTTAAGGTTTCATAATATTTTAAAACTCTATATCAATGTCCTTTCTGAACTGTACTCGTGCACGCGCACACTTACTTAAACAATTAGCGTACGACAGACATAAATGTTATTGCATTATTTACATTATTTACATTTGACGGATATTTGTCCTCATTTTGTTTGTTGTTAACACGTTTCGGCTGATATTGTTTTGAAAATGTTTTGAATGACACAGCAATGCACTATAATACAAATTATGGACTATAGTAACTTGTAATTTAACCATCCATAGTCTGATATATTTCGGAATAAAATTCCTTCTTCAGATATCCCTAGGAATTGATGGAGTCGCTGCTATAATCGGTTTTCCAACGGCTTTTCTTTGTTTTTTCGGAAACGTCTCAGCAGTAGCCTCATGAAGCTCCCTTTTCCTATAATTTTTCCCGTGTTTATTTTTTTTATTTTTGCACTATGTAGATAGACATATAGATAGGTATATATATATATATATATATATAT
>NC_068992.1:40335316-40340522 GCF_001194135.2 Octopus bimaculoides | reverse complement strand
ATATATATAGATACATAGATAGATAGATAGATAGATAGATAGATAGATAGCTAGATAGATAGATATTGAATTCAAATAAACAAACAATTCAAATAAACGAATTGAAAAAAAAACAAACAAAAAACCCCAGAAAAACGTGAGTATGTGCACAAGAAATGTATTAAGCTTGTCGCTCAGTGAAAGGAGAAAATTTGACGTTTCGACCGTGGCTCTTCATCAGAAAGGACAAAGGGAAAAGTCCAAAGATGGAAAAGAAATCGCCAACGGTACTCGATAGATAGATAGATAGATAGATAGATAGATAGATAGATAGATAGATAGATAGATAAAATTTAAAGTTAGCACAAGACATGAGGATGCGGGAAAAGCATCAACCTGTTTAGAAATAGGCACCAAATAACATAAAAACAACAGTAGGCGAGGAAACGGATAAAGAATTAAGATATTAAAAAAGCATACCTTTAAAGAATATGCCATTCAGATACTAATATACCATGATTTCAGGTTCTGACTCGAGGGTCTCAACCTTCTTCAGTATTATCAATTAAAAATATTTACCGCAGATGAGGAGTGGCTGTGTGGTAAGTAGCTTGCTTACCAACCGCATAGTTCCGGGTTCAGTCCCACTGTATGGCACCTTGGGCAAGTGTCTTTTACTATAGCCTCGGGCCGACTAAAGCCTTGTGAGTAGATTTGGTAGACAGAAACTGAAAGAAGTGTGTGTGTGTGTGTGTGTGTATGTTTGTATGTCTGTGTTTGTCTCCCCAACATCACTTGACAACCGATGCTGATGTGTTTACGTCCCCGTAACCTAGCGGTTCGTCAAAAGACACCGATAGAATAAGTACTAGGCTTATAAAGAATGAGTCCTGGGGTCGATTTACTCGACTAAAGGCGGTGCTCCAGCAAGGCCGCGATCAAATGACTGAAACAAGTAAAAGAGTATCTTTTTTCGAGCGTAAATACTCGAATGTTTTTGCTCATAGATAGATAGATAGATAGATAGAAAGCCGAATGCTTTCGTCGTTGTCTATTCAAGGCAGGTACAAAACTCATATATAAATTTATGGCTAAATATATAGATAAACTAAGGGCTGTGGTGTTAATTCTACTATTATGAACAATAACGTCATAAGAGACATGAAAAGAATCTCTAAAATCGTGAGTCCAAACCGAGCTTGTAAGATCGACCGTTAGCAAGCAAACTCTCAACTGTACGGCACTCGGATCAAATAATGTGATGAAACAGGCACAAAGTTTGAAAGTTTTCTCATTATTTCGCTAAGAATATTTAATTTCTCATTTATTTTCAATGTAAAACTAATTCCTACTACAATAAACATTTAATTGTTCTCTCTCCTTTGTTGTTGCTTTATGTCCCAGATGACAAAGTGTCATCTATTAGGTTCCTCTCCATTTTTATTGCCATTTTTTTTTATTAGTACCACTATCTACCATTATTCTTTAGTTTAATTGCTGTGTATAATTATATTCTCTGCATTATTGTTGGTTCTCATAGGCCTATTTTCTTCTGTTATTCTTTTTCGCCACCCATCCACCGGCCACCAATACCGCCACCTCTATCACTCGCTATAAATTTACATTGAAGTTTGTTTTGCTATGATAGCCTACATTGTATGAATGAATATACAAGTATATATAATATCTCGATGACATTTTCGAACACCGTAAACTATGATGTGTGTGTGTGTGTTTGTGTCACATCTTCCATAAAAGAAAAAAAAAGCAGCATCTGTTGTCGTATTTAAATTGTATGCCTCCGTCTTTCAGACTTATAAATACATATGTGCATGCACGAATGTATATACATATATTTATACATGCATACATATGCATATATACACATATATATATACATATACATATGCATATACGTGTGTATATATGTCTCTCTCTGTATGTATATATATATATATATATATATATATATATATATACACGTGTGTATGTATGCATGTGCGTACGTATCTATGTACAGCCTCGCACTCACCTTCTGTATGTATTTGCATAGAAACCACCAAATGTTTTCCTAATTAGATTTTTATTGTTGACTTCTATCGACCTTTTTGCTTTCCAGAAAAGATAGAATTGGTTAGAACGACAGACAAAAGACCCAAAATGCTTCGCAACATTCATTGCACCTCTTTACCGTCCTGAGTTCAAATCCTGCCGGGTTCGATTTGTGCCTTTCATTCCTCCGGAAGTGATAAACTAAAATACCAGTCATGTACTGTGATCGATGGTCACAACTAACCTCTTCCCATTGGCCAAATCATTAAAGTGTCGGAAAATACGTCTTTGGGTGCTTCTTGAAACCTCAGCTATCATTCTTCCTGGGTCGATAGCATAAAGTACTAGACAAACCCCTAGAAACAATTCAGTCGACCAACACTTCTCATTATTCACGTTCATCTTTACGTTTTTGAGTTCAAATTCTGCCGAGGTCAACATTGCATTTCATCCTTTCGGCTACGATTAAATAAGTACCAGTTATGCACTGGGGTCGATGGAATCTCGATGGCATCAACTGGTCCCCTCCCACAAAAATTTCAAGCTTTGTACCTATAGGTGAAATGATTATTATTATTGGTGGTGGTGATGTATTCTTGTATCTAAAATTACTCTCAAGACGTGGATCTATCCGAGGTTAAGGTAAAGAGACTGGCCTAAGATGACATGTAAGATCAAACCCGGAAATATATGGTCATAGTTTGTATGTATGCATATATGTATGTAAGTATATGTATGTATGTATGTATGTATGTATGTATGTATGTATGTACGCATATATATATATATGTATATATATTGTTGTGCTTTATTATTTAACGCACTCACCGGTTAAGTTTGTACTCGTTTACCTATTTTTTCACACGAGCTCACATAAAGAATCTTGCAAACCAAATCGCAAAACGAAATATATATAAGTGTATGTATGTATGTATGTATGTATGTATGTATGTATGTATGTATGAATGTATGTATGTATATATATATATATATATATATATATATATATATATATATATATATGTATATATGTATCTACATATACATGTATATATGTACACGTACATATATATGTATATGTATGTACATATATGTACATATATATGTATATATGTATATATATATATATATATGTGTGTGTGTGTGTATATATGCGTGTATTTATGCATATATATATATATATATATATTTATATATGTATGTATCATATGCATATATGTGTGCACGTATACATATACATCTATTTATCCATCCATACACACATACATACACACACACACATGTACGTACCTCACACATGCATACGTGTTTACGAAGGTGTGTGCGCGTGAGTAAATAAGCATATTTTCCTCCATCCCCCCTCTCTCTCTCCCTCTCTTGATATATATATATATATATATTATAGCGTTTTAACGACTTGATAATTAGAGTTTTGTTGGACAGGGTCATTATGAGTTTATGACTTAATTAACGCTAATGCCTCACATACATCGTCCTTTCATTGCCACGCACCCACATCCCACCCTGTCTGCCACGGTTCACCTTCCCACTTCGAACGGGTGGGTCCCAGCCGTTGAACAGCTGACGTCAGGTGGGAAGCAGGCGGGTAGTTATGAAAAGGGGCCAAAGTTAGACCCCCAACACATAGCAAATACAGACGGGATTGGTTGAATGGAAAAAAAATCATCACCATCACCATCATCAGCATCGTTATCATCGCCATAATTATTCAGGTCATCGTCGTTATAGCTGTTGTTGTTTTTAATTGCTGACGGGCCATTATTCACACCCCTATCGCTCTTCCACCCAACGCCACCATAACCGTGAATAGTAAATCCCGAAGAACCTAATGACACGCACCTTCTGTTCAATACTCCCGCTCTCGTCTCACTTGAGTGACTTTCACCGCCGCCGCCGCTGCCGCGTGACCACCACCGCCGGTGCCAGTTCATTCACCGCCATCATTATCAGCGCAACCGCCGCCGCCGCCGCCTTTGCAGATTGTGCAAATGAAAGAGCCTTTATGTGGTTACATGACATCCTAGAAATAGCAGTCAAATCATTTTCAGATCACATAGGAGAGAGTGATCTTGGTTTGTTTTTTTTTGTTTTTTTTTTGGGATGGTCACGGCTGAAATGCTTTTGATCCTAGGTCTACCAGATCACAGCTAACATGGGGCTAAAATATCAACAAATACCACGACCATACCAACAATAACAATCATAAACATCAAAATGCACTACCACTACCACTGCCACCACTACCATCACCACCAACCACTGTTACCTTCATCATCTCCACCACCATAATAAACCACAACCATCCCAGCCAACGCTATCATCACCACCACCACAACTACCATCACCACTATCACCATCCCCCCACCACCACTACCATTATCATCAATCACTCCCACCAAGCTCAATATGACCACCACTACAAATTAGACATAAACCCACCAATCTATTACCTTTGACCGGATGAAATTGAAAGTTCGACCTCGGTGGGATCTGAACTCAGAGCATAAAGAGCCGGAGTAAATATCGCAAGGTGTTTTGTCCGACTCTCTAAAAGCCCTGGTAAGTTGTTGATGACTTCATTTAATTCAGTGTTTCTCTCAGCCATTTTTCTACTTCCGAAGCCCTTTTGTTCCTATCTTACTCGGCTGGACCCTCATAGCCATTCGATGTTTTAAAATACAATTATATCTTGATAATTAAATAGGCACAACGTTTGGTAAGAAACTTGCTTACCAGCCACATGGTTCTGGGTTCAATCCCACTGCGTGGCATCTTGGGCGAATCTCTTCTACTGTAGCCTCGGGCCAACAAAAACCTTGTGAGTGGATTTGGTAGATGAAAACTGAAAGAAGCCCGTCGTATATATATATATATATATATGTGTGTATGTGTGTGTGTGTGTGTGTGTGTGTGTGTATGTGTGTGTGTGTGTGTTTGTGTCTGCCCCCCTACCATCGCTACACAACCGATGCTGGTGTGTGTACGTCCCCGTAACCTAGGGGTTCTGCAAAAGAGGCCGATAGAATAAGTACTAGGCATCCAAAGAATAAGTCCTGGGGCTGATTTGTTCGACTAAAGGCAGTGCTCCAGCATGGCCGCAGTCATATGCCTGAAACAAATAAAGGAATAAAAGAATAAAAGAATATATATATTT